>NC_082646.1:25102124-25402124 GCF_028023285.1 Balaenoptera ricei | reverse complement strand
TGAAATTAAAGCCCAATTATGGAGGGTCTTGAATGTGAGTCTTAAGAGTTTGGCTGTATTGACAATGGGTGCCATGGTCGGTTTGGAAGAGGGCAATGGCATAACCCAAGAACCTTGGGAGGTGTAATAGAGGTTGTAGGGAGGAAGATAGGAAGACACGCTATTATCCGAAGCAATCATCGTAATCCAGGTGTAAAATAATAAATGGTAGAACCGGAGTAATGGCAACACAGATGGAAGGGAGGAGTATGAAAGACACTAGAAAGAAAAACTGTCAGGGCTTGGTCCTTGATTGGATACATTCATTTCTCCATTTAACAAAGGTTATCAGTAACTGTGCTACTCGCTGGGAATCAAGAGTAAGCAAAACAGTCATGATCTCTTCCTCACGGACCATATGGTAAACACCTATCTAAAACTGGATGTGAAATGGGATGAAGGCTATAAGCGAGAGGTACCTGGTGTTATGTGAGCTACAGTAGGGGGATGTGATGAGTTGAGTAGGTAAGGGGATACTTTCTTGACCAAGTGACACATGAGAAGAGATGAGAAGGATGAGGAGGCATCAATCAGTTGCAAATTAAACAGAAGGACATTTCATGCAGAGGGGCAGCATGGGCAATGTGCCGTTATAAGTATGCAGGCCTGAAAGGAGGCCACTGTGGGCTGGATGATTGAGAATGAAAGGAAGGAGGTGCAAGACGAGGCTGCAGAGATCATACTCCATCCTGCCCAGGGGATGCCCTGCCCTACAGACTAGCGCACCCAGAGTGCCAGTGCACAACAAGATGAGAAGCTTGCTCTAGAATGCAAGTCAACACACTGTTCCTTTCATCAAGAAAGTCTTGCCTGTTAACCTAAACAGTATATCTAGTGGACATATGATTTACCTTCTGAAGCAAGCTCCTTATCTTACAGAACAGCAACAGTTCTCCACCAGAAGCCAGCCTGTGACTCCACACTTTAGACCACTGTGAGGAGGTTTGTCTTTATCCTAAGAGCAATGGAAAGTCACAGAAGGATCTGAAGAGGAGATGGTGGTGTCTGCGTCATGAAACATGGATTGGAAGGCAGCCAGAGTTAGCAGAAAGAAGACGAGGAAGTTTGTGTCTGAAACCTTACTTTCTTGGTGAAATAAGAGGTATGCTCTTCAGGTGAGAGAGCAAGGACACACAACAGAGTCTAGTGGGACATGAAAAGAGTGGAGAAAGAGTCATTGGTAACAGCCATAAGTAAGGGAGTAGAAAAAAAAAATGCGGAACACATGTCAGTTAAAATAAGACAGCCTATGTTGTTGACATAGCTCTGTGACTGGATCTAACAAAACACATTGCTCTGAAAGCAGGTCCAGAGAAGATGAATGTTAGAGATGAGCAGAATGCATCTGCAGTGAGGTTCCATGGGAAGGTAAAATGGCTTGGCAGTCTGGGTATAATGTTGTCGTGATGGACCAGCAGTCAACTACAGGGAATCAGGGGTAAAATGATAAACTGTATTTTAGTCAAACTTACACTCACCAGAGCCCGGAAGGAGGAGAGCCCGTGTCTTGTACTGCCCAGTAGCCATGTCAGTCCCAGGTCAGGTACCTGCAGGGAAGCCCAGGCATCTTGTCTTGGGCCAGGCATGCACCTGGCTTGTCAGAGAGTCCCAGAGGTGCTGTGGGGAGGCAGCTTTTGCTCACCATGTTCAGGGAAGCTAGAAAACACCAGATGCTGAAAGGAGAACCAAAGTCACTATTAAGCCATAATTAAATGTAAGGAGGGAAGAGATGATCAGGCAAGCCTTGATTGCCAGACAGAAAATAGGTAAGCTTGAGGAAAACACATTTTAAGTTAATCTGTTACATGATTAATTAATATGATAAAGCTTCCCTGAGCTTCATCTGTGGGCAGTAGCTACAAGGTGCTAGTAATGACTTATATGGAGAATAGACGAGAAAGTTCCAGGAGTCATAAATCAGCACTTCCTCTGTACCAACATTGTGCTAGGCATAGGGAATATAAGGATGAATGAGACACGGTCCCTGCCTTCAAAGGGCTTAGAGTCTATGGAAGGAAAACTATCTAAAAAGATGCTTATCGCTGGAGACATAATTATTATGATACAGGGATGTCAAGGAGCAGAGTAGTGAGGCACTAAACAAGCAGAGGAGGAGAGATGAGGGTTAGGGAAAGAAGGCCTCCCAGGGAAGCTGGCCCCCAACCTGAGGCTGGAAAACAAGCGGATGTCAGCTCACTGAAGAGCAAGCAGAAGAAGAGGGTCTTAAGTAAAGAAGCAGCATCTGTAAAGGCCAGGGCAGGAATGATAGAACATCAGAAACTACAAGCTGGTCCACATGCCTAAAGAAGACATTCAGGAAGGAATGTAGCCAGAAGTAAGACAAAAGAGGTAGTCCAATCGTGAAGGAGTTTATATGCCAAGCTAAGGAACACAGATCTGATGCTGAGGACAACGAGAAATATACAGCTTTCCAGGAGGCAGTTTGATGTATGGAGAGAGTTATCTTTGTTAGAAGACATCACCCTGGAGGGGGAAGTTAAGCCTGAACAGGAAATAAGATCACCCAGAGAAACTGTGAAATGTCCAAAGGGGTGGACGCTGAGGATGGAAACCTAAAGAACACCTACACTGAAACTGGGTAAGCAAGAGACACCCAAGAGTGAGACTGAGAAGAAGGAAGTGGAGAGGGATAAAAAAATCAAGTGGCTTGATGGAAAATGCAGAAGAGGGAGCTTCAATTAGACAGGAGACTACTACATTAAGTGATGCTGGAGACTAAAAAAAATGGATGTAGCAACACAGAAATCATACTGACAAGGATTCCCACTCTCACCACTTACATTCAACATAGTTTTGGAAGTCCCAGCTGCAGCAATCAGAGAAGAAAAAGAAATAAAAGGAATCCAAATTGCAAAGGAAGAAGTAAAACTGTCCCTATTTGCAGATGCCATGATACTACACAAAGAAAATCCCAGAGTCACCAGAAAACTACTAGAGCTAAACAATGAATTTGGTAAAGTTGCAGGATACAAAATTAACACTCAGAATTCTGTGGAACTTCTTTTTTTTTTTTTTTTTAATTTATTTATTATTTATTTTTGGCTGTGTTGGGTCCTCGTTTCTGCACGAGGGCTTTCTCTAGTTGCGGCAAGCGGGGGCCACTCTTCATCATGATGCGCGGGCCTCTCACTATCACGGCCTCTCTTGTTGCGGAGCACAGGCTCCAGACGCGCAGGCTCAGCAGTTGTGGCTCATGGACCTAGTTGCTCCGCGGCATGTGGGATCCTCCCAGACCAGGGCTCGAACACGTGTCCCCTGCACTGGCAGGCAGACTTTCAACCACTGCGCCACCAGGGAAGCCCTGTGGAACTTCTATACACTAACAATGAACTATCAGAAAGAGAAATTAAGGAAACAATCCCACTTATCATTGCATGAAAAAGAATAAAATACCTAGGAAAAAACCTACCTAAGGAGGCAAAAGACCTGAACTCCAAAAACTATAAGACACTCATAAAAGAAACTGAAGGCAACACAAACAGATGGAAAGATATTCCATATTCTTGGATTGGAAGAATCAATACTGTTAACATGACCGTACCACCCAAGGCAATCTATAGATTCAATGCAATCCTTATCAAAATGTTAATGGCACTTTTCACAGAACTAGAACAAAAAAATTTTTGAATTTGTATAGAAGCACCAAAGATGCCGAATAGATAAAGCAATCTTGAGAAAGAAGAACACAGCTGGAGGAACCATGCTGCCTGACTCCAGACTCTACTACAAAGCTACAGTTATCAAAACAGTAGGGTCCTGGCACAAAAACAGACATATAGATCAATGGAACAGGATAGAAAGCCCAGAAATAAACCCACGCACTTATAGCAATATACAACAAAGAGGGCAAGATTATGCAATGAAGAAAAGACAGTCTCTTCAATAAGTGGTGCTGGGAAAACTGGACAGCTACATGTAAAAGAATGAAGTTAGGACATTCTCTAACACCATATACAAAAATAAACTCAAAATGGATTAAAGAGCTAAATGTAAGACTGGATACTATAAAACTCCTAGAAGATAACATAGGCAGAACACTCTTTGACATAAATCACAGCAATATCTTTTTGGATCCATCTCCTCAAGTAAAGGAAATAAAAGCAAAAATAAACAAATGGGACCTAATGAAACTTAAAAGCTTTTGCAAGCAAAGGAAAGGATCAAAATGAAAAGACAATCTACTGAATGGGAGAAAATATTTGCAATGGATAGGACAAATATGGGATTAATAGCCAACATATAGAAACAGCTCATAAAACTCAACATCAAAAAAAGTACCAACCTGATTAAAACATGGGCAGAAGAACTGAATCGACATTTTTCCAAAGAGGAAATGCAGATGGCCAACAGGCACATGAAAAGATGCTCGACACTGCTAATCATCAAGGAAATGCAAATCAAAACTACACTGAGGTATCACCTCACTCCTGTTGGAATGGCTATCATCAAGAAGAGCACAAACAACAAATGTGGGCAAGGATGTAGAGAAAAGGGAACCCTGGTATAGTTGGTAGGAATGTAAATTGGTGCAGCCACTGTGGAAAACAGTATGGAGGGTTCTCAAAAAACTAAAAATAGAACTACCATATGACCCTGCAACTCCACTCCTGGGTATATATCCGAAAAAAACAAAAACACTAATTTGAAAAGATACATGCACCCCAATGTTCGCAGCAGCAGTATTTACAATTGCCAAGATATGGAAGCAACCTAAGTGTTATCAAGAGATGAATGGATAAAGAAGATGTGGTACATATAACCAATGGCATACTATGCAGCCATAAAAAAGAATGAAATTTTGCCATTTGCAGCAAAGTAGATGGACGTGGAGGGCATTATGCTAAGTGAAATAAGCCAAACAAAACAAATACTGTAGGATATCACCTATATATGGAATCTAAAAAATACAAACAACTACTGAATATAATAAAAAAGAAGGAGACTCACAGATATAGAGAACAAACTAATGGTTGCCAGTGCAGAGGGGGAGGAGGGGGCAATACAGGGGTGGGGAGGTGAGAGATATAAACTACTGGGTGTACGATAGGCTCAAGGATGTATTGTAGAACACAGGGAATATAGCCAAAATTGTGCAATAACTGTAAATGTAAAGTAACCTTTAAAAATTATATAAAATTTTTTTCAAACAGAAATCATACTGAAAATTGGAAACAAGTTAAATGTTCATCAACAGGAAAATACACATATAAATTATTGTATTTCCCTACATGGGAATCTTACATAGTGAGGAAAGTACATGAACTACACAGATCTTTATGTGTCAGCATGATGAACCGAGCAAAGATAACACTAAATAAAGCAATTAACAAGAGAAAACGTAGTAGAATACTATATGCTGTTTAAGAATACTTAAAAACGTAGCCTAAATAGAAAGACATCCATGGCAGTGATGGAGACCAAGTTCAGAAGAGTGGTTACCCAGGGTCAGCTGGGGAGTGGCTGTGTTTGGGGAAGTGGTTACAGCAGGCTCTTCAACAGGAATGGTAATGGTTCTCTTCACACGCTGGCTGGAGGATGGAGGAGTGTCTGCGATGTTATAATGTGAGCACGCTGCATGTAAAAGCCATTGCTGACCACATCTAGGGGATCTGATGCGCGGGAGCTGGTAGTGGGTGGAGGCATCCAGAATGTGGTGGTAGAAGAGGAACGTTGTACACGTAACGCCTAAGGCCTGACCAGAGGACGACCACTGTTCTAGAAACTGGACACAAATCCAACTTCTACAGCCAATGTTAAAAGACAAACTGAGGCATATTTAAAATTTTAAGACTTTATGTGAGCAAAAATAGATTCAATTCAGGCACCACCAAACCGGAAGTGGTGAGGAGCACTCCAGCCACAGGAGCTGCAGAGATTTTTATTTTAAAAGGGCAGAAGCAAAGTAAGGAAATGACTGATTTGCTATAGCTTTAAAGCCTAATTGGTGGTTTGGGACTGGTCGTCCTCAGCGGTGTTCGTCACCCTGAGGCGTTGACAGGCTTAGATTTTGATTGGTTTACGGAGGGGGCCGCATCACTAGAGCCACCGCAGGCTAACGGCCTCCTTGCAGGGTTAATTTACTAACACCAATGGTCTGAGTCCTTCCTCTTACTCAGTCACTTCACTTCCTACGCCTCAGTTTCTCTTCTGTAAAGTGGATATTCAGTAGTAAATTCTCTGTGGAGGTGTCAGTACAAAACAAAGTGATTATTAGTAACCACGATCATGTCCTGAATGCATGGAACACGTCACCATTTGCCAACCATCGTGTCAAGTCAGCAGAAACTACAGAAATAAAGAGCTCTCCACAGAAATTCACACACCCGTGCACCAGGTAACGGACCACAGGCAGACGTTCACTCAGCCTTTCATGGGTCCCTCACGGAGGGCACGCTCTCTCCTGGGCGGGGCGAGCACAAACATTTGTCGGGAGTTTAACTACTTTTAAAATGCGTTGATACAACCATGTCTCACTTTTGTTTGGATGAGTCAACAAACGCTTTTTCGAAACCCCAAATTCTCCACACCTCCTACCTTTCGCGCCGCCCTGGTCTCGGAGCTCCCTCCACTGTTCCTCAGGCCGGGTCCCCATGGCAGGTGGGGCTGCGTGTGACGCACGGCGAGCGCGGAGACGTCCTCGAGCCCCGCCCCCATGGGCCCGCCGGAAGGCTTAAACTACAGCCCCGCGGCGCGCAGGGTGTTGAGGCCGGCGCCAACAGCCGGTGATGCGGAGCGCGAGATTGCGGTATGGAGGGGCCGACCTAACTGGGGCCCGTGGCCCTATGTCTTTTGGCTACGACGGAGGTCCTGCGCACGCTGCGGGGCCGCATCCTCTGGGCGGTGGGCGCCCGAGGGGCCTTGAGGCGAGCCGGGGCCCCCAGGCGGGTGTGGGCATCGTGTCCGCAGCCAGCGTCCCCGAGGCCGCGCTCGGGCCATGATCACTCGGTGAAGCTGCGCCGGAACAGCGCGGCCGACTTCTCGCGCTCTGAGGACCTGTGTGCGCTGCAGGACTCGGTGCCTCCGCCCGCCTTGCGCGCTTTCCTGCAGGAGGGCCTGCTGGACTTAACGCCGACCGCCTCCGCGGGGTGGACTGGACGCCATTCCTGAGCACCATCTGCGCCTGATCTGTATCCAGAGCTTCTTCCAGCCACGGCTTGGTGAGACAGGTTTGTAGTTCCTGCTTCCAGGGGCTCTCGTGTGGGCGCTGCGAAGCGGGGTTTTAGATGGTGCAAGGTGGAGGGTGGGCACTAGAACCGGTGCCCAGTGGCCGGGTGTGAGTGTACTAGACGGGGGGGTGCGGCCTAGGACTCCTGCCAGCTCGGTGACCCCGGCCGAGTGCTTTAAGGCTTCTAGGTCTCAGTGTTCTCATTTGGAGCACGGGCTTAACAGGACCCAGTCTCTGTGGCGGTTACAAGGATGCACTGTGTTCATGCTTATAGGCTCTACAATGTAGAACACTTAGCACAGTTTGGAGCATCGTTAATTTTTGCACAGATGTTACCTGGTCTGTTGAATGACTTTGTGTGGTACACACCAAGGCGATTAGGAAATGGATATATCCCTGCTTCATTTCCTTTCCATTAAAACAGGGCTCAGGAAAAAAAAAATCTTTTTTCAATATTCGTATCATGTAGTGGAAAGAGCACCGGTGTGAAGGCAGCTTAGGGTTTGAATTACAGGGCTTATGCTCTCTGTGGCCTGGGCAGGTTACTTTTGAACTGCAATCCCCACACTTGTAAAATGACATTAAAAACCACTCTTTCTGTGGGTTCTAACAATTAATTAAGCAGGTTATGTGTGTAAAGTATCCTGGCACTTGAATGAGTTATCAGAACCATGGGCTGCTGGAGACGATGCTTCTGCCCTAGGTAATCTCCCCTTCTACTGGGTGGCAGGTAAACACAAGCGCAGTACTCAGTGCTCTGCAAGAAGTGAGTTCTGGTGCTACAGAGCACAGAATCTTTTTTTTTTTAATTAAATTTTTATTTTATATTGGAGGATAGTTGATTTACAATATTGTGTTAGTTTCAGGTGTACAGCAAAGTGATTCAGTTATACATATATCCATTCTTTTTCAGATTCTTTTCCCATACAGGTTGTTATAGGATATGGAGTAGAGTTCCCTGTGCTATGCAGTAGGTCCTTGTTGATTACCTATTTTATATATAGTCGTGTGCATATATTAATCCCAAATTCCTAATTTATCCCTCCTGCCCAACTTTCCCCTTTGCAGAGCACAGAATCTTAAAAGGGAAAGTTCAGGGTAGGCTTCTTGGAGGAGGTGCCATCCTTTCTAAGGATAGTAGAACCTCCTGGGGTGGCAGGAGGGAGCAGTGTGTCAAAGTTTGAGAAGTATAAGAAAATATGGCAAAACTAATGTACAGGACTGGACCTCAGGGTTTGGGAAAGAAGTGAGAGTTGATACTGGAAACCTAGTGGGGCCCAACAGAAAGGGGCCTTATTTTTCCTGTCAGAAGTTCGGATGTTTATCCTGAAGGCTGTGGGAAACCCTAAAGAACAGTAAGATGGACTTCTGGATTAGAAGCTCACTCGGACCTCCATGTGGAAGGCAGTTGATTGGGTGCAGGGTGAATTGTAATCTAAGGGTCCCACTTAAGTTATAAAAGGTTGGACTGGATTTTGGAGATCAGAGACAGAATGGGTGGGGCCTGGTGACCAGTTAGAAAAGGGAGGGCAGCAAGCGTGGGTGACAGTTTACAGCTGCATCTTTCTGGGAGATACAGAGCACAGTAGGAAGGGATTGGGGGTGGGGAGAGGATCTTACTTCATCTTCAGTGCTTCCGAGGGGCCTGGTAGACGGGTCTGGGCCCAAGGTTCAGATCTGGGCTTTTTGGGAGGACAGGTGTTTGAAGGCATGGGAGAGACTTAGGTTACCCACAAGACGATACAAAGAATCATATGTCTGAGAGTTTTTTAAGTGAGTATATTTGAAGATGTTTATAAGCTGAGAGAAAGTAGCCAGCAGAGGAAGGATGTGAAGATTTAGGAGAGGAAATGATTGTTCATTTGTTTTCAAAAAGCTGAATACCTATCGTGTGCCTGGCCCTTTTCTAGGATCTGGAGTTCACACCATGTGTTATCTCTTCTGCAAGGGCAGTTCAACTCATCCCCTGGTGAAGAGAAGTCAGATTATTCTTTGCATCCCATTCAGGTGTAAGAACTGTTCTGTACCTCTGAGGGGACTTTACTTAACCAGAGTAATAAGTTAGAAATCAAAAGAAATGAGAGCTGGAAGGAACCTGAAAGGCCACGGTACTTAATTTTGCCTAATATTTGACATTGAATGTAAGAAAAGTTTATTGCAGAGCCCATTCTCTTCAGAGTTCCTTCACTGAACTTTCTTTGTGTTTTTCATCCAGTGGGTCTAGCTTGTAGATTTTGGCCTCCTCCTAAATTTGCTTCTTCATCCATATTATATTACAGTTTGCCCGGACTATGGCAGAAGCTCCTGGGTGGTTTTGCGGCCCCTGGGCTCATCAGTTCCTCTAAATTCATCTGCCTACTCGGGTTGAGTGATCTTCTAACATAAAAAGATACGCTTAAAATAATGCTGCTAATGGCTTGCCCACACAGAGTTAGTGCATACTAGCCGCCCAGCGTGTGCTCTGCACAGAGGCGTGTAGTCTGAACTGTGCTCGGCCAAGCCTCGTGGGGCTCTTTGACCCTGAGGAAGGGGATCTTTTTGTGATCACTCCCTTTATCTAATCGGTCCTTCAGCAGCGGGGCACCTTTCTCTAATCAGCGGAGGCACCCTTACTCAGCCAGTGGTAGCCCCAGGCCTCATCACTTGTGGGATACAAGCCAGGCTCTCTCCCAGGCTTGCTTCGGCCAGCATCTCTATTTTCCTTTCTGTCTCTTCTCCCACTTGGCCCCCTGGCCTTTAGTCATCCCCACCTGCAGTATTTAAAGTGCCCAGCAGGTGTCGGGCTTGAGTGTCTGCACAGGTGCTCCCTGTGTAGGTAATGCACCTCCTACTCCAACTCTGCATACTCTCATCTTTTCTAGATTCTCCTTCAGGGTTATCATGAAGCCGTCACTTAGATATAACTTTTTGCCTCCATAGGAACCTCTGTGCACAAAGGTTATGGTTCTTTATCTCATGTGATTGAAATTTTGAGTTTATACATCTCCCTCCTTAATGAAGGCTTTAAGGGCAGGAGTCGTTTCTTATCCTTAGCACAGAGCAGATGCTTTTTTTTTTTTATTTAGATGCTTTTTAGTGATGATAAAATATATGGTTTAAATCACTCATTTTACAATAATTTTGGTTTAGGTTGTGACAGAAATAAAGTTTACAGAAGTCGTGTTCCTGCGATAAGAAATAAAGATGTGACCTTGCAGTTGTGTAAAGCTCTTAAAAGCTGTGTAAGTGTGTCGGGCGCGCTAAGGAACCTGGAGCTAAATGGGCTAGTTCTTAGAGAGAGCGACTTAACTATGTTAACAAAGGTAAGCCTTCATTGTGTCCTGCCAACGTTTGATAGTTGCTTTTGGAGCAGACTAAAGCAATAAAATTTTAAACTTGTTCTCCCCATTAAAGGGATTGAATAAATCGGCCACTTTGGTGCACCTGTGTCTTGCGAATTGTCCACTTGGAGACGGAGGTTTAGAAAGTGAGTTTCAGTCTTGGTTAAGTCTCTTCTCATCAGACTGGTCTCGTGATATCCTACACACCATGTTACTTCCTGTCTACCTTTTCTTGGTGTCGTTCATGCCTAGGTTGTCTCCTGTGCCTGCTCAAACCTTGGTCCATTCTCATTTGTACCGTGGAAGTTTGTCATGCCGGATACCGTCAGAACTAATTTTACTTAAGTTTGTGTTAAGCCACAAACCACACATTTTGTATATTTTCTGTTTTTTTGTGTTTGTCTATATTTTAATGTTTCTCTTCAAGAAATATTATGGGAAGGGAAATAGCAAGATGTAAAGAGCAAAAAAGTCATCATTCTCTTTAAATTGTTAGAACATGTATCTGCAATCATAATTATAACGCACTGTGGTATGTGTTAAAATAGGAAATATATGTCACGTCCCGTAAGAGCAGCAAACTCAGTGGTGTTAGTGGGAGTGTGTCATGGAAGTAATCACAAAGCAGGTGACTGTTAGTTGGGGTCCTGAAACATTAGTGTGTGTTCCCTGTGTCCAGTAGTGGTCTGGAGGGGTAAGGAAGCCTGCCTTTCAATTTGAGGGAGCAGAGGGTTTGAGGTCCTCTCTCTTCTATTGCTCTAGTATACTGCATAGCACCTAATAAAATACTGGGTTTATAGTTGACATTTAAATCGCTGATTGATCATCAAGATTGGGAAGTATCCTTGGAAATGAAAATAGGAAGAGTCTTAAGATTTTTAGGTTTTTCTTTTTTTTCCTATGTCTCAAAAGGTATGTAGTATTTTACTGAGAGGTTGGGAATAAAGTTTGCAGTATTCAGTGTATTCAGTTTTAGTATCTAAATAGAATTAAACTGCTGCTGTAAACTGGAATAACACTTTGTTACTGACAAGTTTTCGAATGCATCTGTTCGTCAATTACCTGTTTGGGAAGATTGTAGTTAATGATTTTAAGAATGTGGCTATAAACCTCCAATTGACTCAAGAAAAGCAAATAAGTCAAGACTGACAAATGTATAGGCTCTTCATCTTATTGTGTGTGTGGCTTTTTTTCTTTCTTTTAGTTATTTGTCAAGGCGTAAAGAACTCTACCACTCTTAAGACAGTAAACTTCACGGGGTGTAATCTGACATGGCAGGGAGCAGATCACATGGCCAAGATCTTAAAGGTGATTTTTTTATGTTTGAACTTTCATGAAAACACATGTGATTGAAGCACATTAATATATTGATACAGATGGCAGTTCATTTTTGTCTTTTGATACGTGTGAGTGCAGCTTTCGTTTTGTTGAAAGAATATGACCGGTTTTCAGTTTGGGATTCTGCCATTTAGTAAAGATAGTCCACTTAATTTTAGAAATAAGAGATTTAATATATAATAATATTTTAATGTATTTTTAGTTACTGAAAACATTGATTGTGATACTGTGAAAAAACTATGCCATTATAGTCTTCAAGACTTAAATGAATCAAGTGTTTACTAGCTGCTGTAGTTTATAAACTAATAAAAATCACTACATCTGCAATTAGTAAATACAGTTTTTAAAATAATGCCTTAACAACTTTACAGTGGTTATAATTACTGTATTTAGGCCTAAAGTTATTTACTAATTTGACATGAAGCCTTCTGAAGAGTTTGATGGTGCAGATCAAGGGTAGGTAAACTATGGCTGGTGGGCCAGATCCAGCCTGTCGCCTGGTAAGGAAAGTTTTTTTGGAACATAGTCGCACCCATTGTTTACATGATAGCTATGGCTACTTTCAGCCTACGCCAGTGGGGTTGAGTAGTTGCAACAGAAACTGTATAGCCCACAAAGCTGGAAGTGTTTAAATTTAGATTTTAAAAATTGAAAAATTCTTTGAGCCTATACAGTGCAAGTCCATTGACCCCTGGGGTTGAAAACAGTCAAGAACTTGGGTGCCTAAGCCAAATGGTCTAGGTTCAAATTTCCTTTCTCCCATTTCATAGCAAGTGACCATGGACAAATGACTTAACCTCTGTGCCTCATCATGAGGTTTAAATGAACTAATCTGTATAAATAGTGCCTGGCACATACTAAGCACTGTGTAAGTGATTGCTGTTATTTCTGCTTGGAGCTTTTATAAGTTATTGTTAATAGAAAAATGACACTAATGATTTTCATTTTAGAGTGTCAAAGGCACTTTGAGTCTTTTATTTTTTCAAGAATGTAATAAGACTTTTTTCATTTAAAGTCAGTGTTCCCTATTACCAAACTTTATTTTATGAATATCAAGAATTGAATGTCTTTAAGACAATACTTGTGGTTAAATGTCAAACCATTATTTTCCCAAGGCACATCCAACTGGCTGTGCATAGTCCAGGCCTCTAAAGTTTGTGTGCATACCCTAGGTAGCATGTGAGATCCATTTTGTAATACAGTTTTTAAAATAATGCCTTGTACTTCCCTGGCGGTCCAGCAGTGAAGACTCTGCGCTCCCAATGTAGGGGGCCCGGGTTCGATCCCTGCTCAAGGAACTAGATCCCACATGCATGCCGTAACTAAGATCCTGCATGCCACAACTAAAAGATCCGGCATGCCGCAACTAAAGATCCGGCACAGCCAAATAAATACATAAATATTTTAAAATAATAATAATAATAATAAAATAATGCCTTAGATTTAGGAAAAGAAAATATTAGAACCTATTTGCCTTTGTATCATTTTTAAAATATGTGTGGTTTATAATGTACATACAGTATATGTATAGAACTTCGTGTACATAATTTGTTAATAAATAAGATGCATATTAAAAAGTTTTCTTATGGGTTGCCCAGTCAGGTGTTTGGAAACGATTGGAGGACAGAATGATGACATTTAGAGCCTCAGCAATGATAGAATTTAGAACCAATTCCCTGACTTAGAAGATACGGAAAATAATTCATAGACTGTAATTGAGTTGTCCAACTTTACATAACTGTTCAGTAACAGGTCATCCAGTGGCTGGAATCTAATCACTGACGGAATAGAATCTGGGTCACTGGACTTGTAAACCAGAAGTGACTGTTTAATTTCTCAGATTGATTCCCCTGCCATATATGCTTGATATGTGTGTGTGTAAATCTCTGACATAATAAGCCATACTCGGTAGGCACACACTGTTTCCTTATTCAAGCATCGTAATTTCATCCCTTTAAATCTTTGAAGTATCAGACTACCAGAAGGCATGAAGAAACCTGGGCTGAGAGTCTTCGTTCCAGGAGACCTGATCTTGACTGTATGGCTGGTTTGAGGCGCATCACTCTGAACTGCAACACGCTCATTGGTGACCTGGGTACAAGTGCTTTTGCAGAATCTCTTAGTGAGGATTTGTGGCTTGGAGGTAAATTCTAAAATTGAAAATATGGAATTTTTAATATGCTATATGCTTAGCTTTTGGCGTGATACTGTCGTGATAGGATATTTTTTTAAAGCCTCATTTTTCTGATAGGTTTTATTTTGCTTGTAAACTTCCTCTACGAGTTGCATATATTCTTTATAGAAAATGCAGAGTTACAAGAGAACAATTACCTGTAATCTTAATACCCAGACATAATCACTGTTCATTTTGGTGTATATACTTTCAGTCTTTTTTTTTTTTCTATGAATATATTCTGTACACTTAGGGATAACAAAAATAAAATTGTAGTATACTTGCTATTTCATAGTCCTGCTTTTTCCATTTAATTATGTATCATGTAGTATTCCATCATACTGATGTCCCATAGTGTAATCAATTCTTTGCCATTAGATTTAGACAGTTTGTTTTTCCCTGTCAGAAACATTGTGAATATGTTGTGTATACACCTCTGTGTCCATCGGGATTACTTCTGTAGAATAAGGAACTAGAAGTGGAATGACCTGAGTGTGACATATTTTTAAGACTTTTGATACAGATTGCCAAATTACCATCCAGAAATGCTATGCCAATTTGTAGTCCACCCCAACAGTGGGTGTGAAACCTGCCTCTCACAAACACTGGCTTGTAGCACTTGTAAAAAACTGTAAAACTACAAAAATGAGTACCTCTCCATTTTCTATGCAAGTAGGATTACTCCAAATTTTATAACTTTTTTCAGTTAATTCAGTATGAGCATTTTAGCAAGTCAGTCAATTTGCATCTCCTGCATCACTTTTTGTGATTGTTCAGTATTCCATTATATGAATATGCCACAGTGCGCATAGCTTATCCATTCTTGTATATAAGCTTTGTCCAGTTTTTCAGTTACAAATAGTACTCCGATATATATCCTTACCTATATCTCTGACTATTTCTTTTGGTTAAATTCTTTGAAAGAGAGTTGTTGGATCAAAAGGGTATAGACATTTTAAAGGCTTTTCTTACAGAATCCTGGCTTAATCTCATAGGAGAATAACCACATTTTGTTTTATTTGTATTCATTTGATTTACTGGTGAGGTTTACTGGCTCTTTGTATTAATTTGGCTATTTGGCTAATAATACTCTGTGTCCATTCTTCTGTAGTGAGAGTTTGTAAGGGTTGTATCATATCCTGTCAGATCCGTATGTCTGACTTGCTATTTCTGTGTGTCATGGGGGTGTTGAAAGACTCCAGTTATTTTAATGTGATGGTCCACACAACACTTAAAAAAAAGACTCATGATAGTTTCCTTTCATGTAATGTTTTTTAATACCTGTGCTTTGGTGATGATCCCTTTGGTTTAAATGAGTAGGTTGTTCAGCCCCAGAACTCCTAGAATTCATGATCAGTTTTTCTGGTTTTTGTCTGACTTTTTATGGAGAGAGTTCTTGACCATCATACTTTCATGATAGGTTTTTAGTATGTATTCTCTATTCACACATTGTTTGAATTTGTTATTATTTGTATCCTCTTAGACTTGTCCTTTTTGCTCTAAAACTAACAGTTATTACATTTCTTCTATTTTGTTTTCCCCTTTTAACTAGTTTCAAGTGTGATTTGGAGCTCAAGATCGTGATCAAAAGAATGCAGTGCATTTCTGAGCTCCACCAGTTTTTGCCTGTGAGGTTTACACTGCCACTGCCGCCCTTGCTAATTATGAACTGAGATTCATTTTGTGATGTTTTTTGCTCATAGGTTATATACAGTTATTCTTCAGTTCTGTAATTGTAAAATATGTTGGATGATTTATTGGTACTAAAGCCAAGGTTATCATTGCACATCCAAGAAGAGGTTTTTAAATTGGATTAATGCATTATGTGTGTGCGTATACGTTTCTGTTTTTTTCCATACCCAAAATTACAAACCTGCCATGGCTGGTCTTGTGCAGGACTCTTCCACACGTGAGAAAATGAGAGTTGTCTATATGTTAAATCTGTATAGACTTCGCAAGTGACCTTTTGTCTTTCAGCGAAAGCACTTGACCTGCAGCAGTGTGGCCTCACCAGTGAAGGAGCAAAGGCTTTACTAAAGGCCCTTGAAAGCAACAGAACTCTGGTTGTTTTGGATATAAGAAAAAATCCACTTGTTGGTATGTGGTCACTTTTTTTTTTTAATTGATTAACACATAGAACAACAAAAAGAGTTTGTTCACGTATTGACAGTTTTTAAAACTTAATGTGTTTCACTTTCCTCATCGTATACAGTTGGCCTTTGAACAACTTGGGGGTTAGGGGTGCCGCCCCCCACGCAGTTGAAAATCTGGGTATAAGTTTATAGTCAGTGGCTCCGCATCTGTGGATTCAACCAACCTTGGCTCGTGTAGGACGATAGTACATATTTATTGAAAAATATCCGTGTGTCAATGGACCCGCGAGGTTCAAACCCATGTTGTTCAAGCGTCAACTGTACTTTTCTAATGTTGCACTTCCCTTATGTTTTTAGCAGATAATGTACTAATTAAAAGTGAATTATACCTTTAAATTGTTCTTATCTCTACTCTGAATAGAGGTGAACCTAGATACTAAGCCTGCTTCCACCAAGAGCATTATTTCCTTGTTGTGCACCTCTGAATTCTTGCAAGGAGTACTTTATTCATTTGTCAGTTTCACAAGTAATTTTTTAAATAGCTTCTGTGTGCCAGATACGGGTCAGGCACTAGGGATAAAGCAGTGAACCAGACAGACAAAAGTCTTGCCCTCGTGGAGCTTACATTCTAGTGAAGGGGTTCAGATAGAAATGAGTAAACAGATAAGTAATATAATTTTAGATAGTAGGAAGTGCAGAAATATCGTAATGTGAGGAGAGTGAGGGGGAGCACGTAGGACTCCATTGGATAGGTTTGTTAGGGGACAGCTTCACTGGAGAAGTGGCATTTGAACGGAGACCTGAATGAAGAGAGGAGCAAGCCATGGAAGATCTGGGGTAAGCACACTCCAGGACAAGGAGGCAATGAGTATGCAGGCATGTAGGTGGGTGGAGTATTTAAGGAAAAGCAAGGAGGCCAACATGGCCAGAGTACTGAGTGAAGAAGAGTGTGGTATGACGTGAGGTCAAGGAGCTAGCCAGGGGTCTGATCTTGTAAAGTCTTGAAGGCCAGAGTAAAGATGTGGATTATTCTAAATGAGTAGAGGGTTTTGAATTGGAAAAAGGCATGATCCAAATAATATCTGCATAAGATGACTTGGTATAGAGAATAGACTTGGGGAGATAAAGAAGAGAAACAGGGAGACCAGTTAGGAGACTATCACAGTGGTCCAAATAAGAGATGTTTATGGCTTAGCTTAGGTTGGAAGTTTGGGGCAAGTGAAAAGTGGTTGAATTCAGGTTGTGTTTTGAGGGTGTAGCTAACAGGGCTTGCTGATAGTTTAGATGTGGGGTATGAAGGAAATAGTAACAAGGAGACAAGTCGTTGATGATTATGTGTGCCACTGGGTGGTATCACTTAGAAAAAGGGGGCTGATGGGAGGAGCAGCTTTTGAGGGAATATCAGGACTTTGGTTTGTTATCTTAGATGCGCTTGAGGTATCTAAGTGTCTGGACAGTGCTCAGACTGTACTTTATACCCAAAGGTATCCAAAGCCGCTTTAGTTATCTAAGTGTCTGGACAGTGCTCAGACTGTACTTTATACCCAAAGGTATCCAAAGCCACTTTAGGTGCAAAATGTTTAAAGTTGACCTTTGCTGCTGCCAAAATAGTAGCCACTGGAGGCAGTCTGCAAGGTGGCATCTTAGGTTTTTGAGGAAGAAATTAGAATACACAAAGGGGGAAATAAGTGTATAATTATATAATGTAGATTTCATATTTAATTTTATGGGAAAGCAATAATTAGTTGGCTTTTGGTTTTAAATGGAAATAGCCCTCACTGGGAAATAATTACTCTAATTTCAATTTATTTTACTTTAGATCATTCTGTGACGAAAGCATTTATCAAAAAAGTTCTCCAGATGGAAGGAGTGCCAAGTCAGAGGTATAGAACATGTTTTAGTTCTCCCGGAAGAATTTCTCTTTAATGGCTTGTTTTTCTTTCTTTCTGAAAAGAAAATTATCAAGGTACTTTCTGCCATCTTAAAACTAAGTTTTTAGTCAAATGAAACGGCTTTTCTGTTTTTGAAAATGTTGTGTGATGCTTTAATTTAGGTTCCCAGAAATGCAGATTGAAAACCTTTTATTAACTTAAAGTATCTTAATTTCCAATGAAGATCAAACCCTCCTAAATTACCTGTAACTTAAATGACATATTTATCATTTCTGTCTCAGTACCAGTGGATAACTTCTCCATCGGTGAAGGAACCATCCAAAACTGCTAGACAGAAAAAGAGAACTATAATTATAGGAAGTAGTCGAAAAGGAAAAGATACTATTAGAATTAGTAACTCTTTCTTTTTTTTAATGCTACTAGAACTTATACTCCTTATGTTTTCGGGTGTGCTAAAATTAAAACAGCCAATATTAACCACATGCATATTAGGAGGCCTATAATTATTTTGATACTTATGAGAATTTATAGAATATAGATATAATAAATGAATTTAAAGAGATGTTAATATTAACCAACATTATTGTTTGGATCTCATAAAAACTTCATTATTTTGAAAATATTTCCTGGTGGATGATTACTTCTAATACTTTGCAATTGAAATTTGGGGTGCACTTTGATGATAATTTTAGTAGTGGTGCTTTTGAGGAATGATTTTTTTTTTTAATGCAGAATTACCTTTGTGCCATAAGAAACAAAATTTCTTCCCAGTTGCAACCTTCCCATTGTTCCCTGCTTCTTTCTTTGAAATTCTTACCCAAATTTTTGAATCAGGTAATATCTTGTTTCTCTCAATGATAAAAAAAACTTGAAATATGTATTATCCTTATAAAAGACTTCTACAGACAAGTTTATTGACCTACATTGAACATTTTAGAAAAACATTTTCTAAATGTTTACTGTAATGTATATTTAATTTTCCAAGTGGTAGTTAACCCAGGATTTTACAACTAAGCCTATAATTTTGTTACCAAATGTAATAAAAAGCTTTTAAAACCCTTTAACAATCAGTGGTATAAGTTTCACATTCTCCTGAATTTATAAATTTGCTATAATTTACTTCTACTGATAACGTTTGTATTGTTTCTAAGAGACCTTAACTTTTTATTTTCTCAACATATTATCGTTAGTCAGAAATAATCTTTTTTTTTTTTTGGTGATAAGAATGAATAGCAGGAGCAGCATTTGTTAAACCAAATCTAATATGAAACTGACTCTTTCTTGTGAGTAAATTTGAATTTTGAAACAGTAAAACAATAAGGTTTAATATAAAGCAAAACAAATTTTTTATGTTTATGATCTGCCAATTTCCCAGAAAAAGTTTTGTGGTGACTTTAGTTCTATACCAGATACATTAAAATCACCAATGGACAACACATCTTTTATTCAGGTACCCTCTGAAAGTTTTAAAAATTTGTTGACTTAATATCACTGAACTGTCCACTTTAAAATCGTTAAAATGATAAATTTTCTGTTTTGTGTATTTTACCATAATTTTTTTAAAATGTGTTGTTTGAAGATTTTGGGGTTTCATAAATGTATTGTATTAGCATAACAATGAAAAATTTAAGAGACCACCTCTAATCTCATTATCCTGTCAAGCAATATTTACATTTTTATTTTCTCTTCCTGCTGTCTATAAACATAATACCACATAGCTTCAATATAATTTGCCATTCTTATCTTTTCATACTAAATTTAAATTTTATGATTCATAGTTATGCTTTTTAACATTGTATTCACAAGGTTTCATTGAGTTGGTCAATTTTTTAAATTGGTGAAAAATTGGAAATAACCTAAAATAAACTATTGTAAACATCTTCATAAATACAGCTTTTGTTTTTTTCAACTTCAAGATGTATGTTTTTGATTCTCTATTAATCAACTTGCTTGGACAATAGTGTATTAAATAGAAGTTGTTAAGAGTGTTTATGAAGTCAAAAAAAAGCTTATGATTGCCAATTGTTATTTCAAGAGAATGATATTTTAATAATCAAATAGTACATACAAATAAGTTAAGATTTGTGATATCACACTAATTAGATATTATTATTAAAAATTTATATCATATGTAAAGCATTCTTAAAATAGCTAAGTTGACTTTTTTGTTATGATATTAGAAATGGAAATATATATAAATAAAACATGTATATGTAAAACATATTAGGAATTCTGTAAAATTAGTACCTGGTGGTATATAATAGGGCATCATGGAATGAGAAGAAAACAATTAAACTTTTTTTTTTATTTAGAATGATTAAACAAAGTGGAAATGTAACTGAAGTATACAAGCTCATTGAGCTATTTTAAGAGTAATTTTATTTCTTAGGCTTTTTTTTTGTATTTGCCTCAGTTATTTGGAGACATAGAGGTAAGCCAAATCAGTATCTGGGTACATACCTAGATCCAGGTGAGTATAGGGGTGAAATAATGGTGTGAATTGTGTCACATTTATATTGTAATTACGTATGCCTAAAAAAAGATGGGAACTTTTATTAGAAATTTTTTTTATCTCCTAACAAAAAAAGTGTAATTAAAAAAATTTTTTATACAAATGTATTTGTATAAAATCAATTTTCACTGCAAAGTAAAGGAGCTGTTACAGTGGAGGATTACTGGACTGAATGTCAATATTATGACATAGTATGAGTGTGTTTCATGTTTGGTAATTGCAATCGTTGTTGCTTTTGTCGTGGTCATCCATGTACAATGCTTGGTGTCAGTCTATTTATCTCTTGTAAAAATAAAGCACAGTGTGTGTGTGTGAAAAAAAAAAAAAACTACTGGTTGTGAGACTTCAGGCAATGACTTAAATTTCTGAGAATTTCAGTCTCCTAACCTTGAAGCCCAATTCATGATGATAACTGCACGAAGCTAAAAGGATGAAATAAGAAAAAGTATATAGTGTGTACCCTGTGGCAAACATTCAGATATTCACTTTTCCCTTCTATGAAGTCTGTGGAAATGGAAAAGAAGGGCTGAGACAGATGGGGAGGTAAATTTAGGGAGATCTAGTGACAAATTAGATATCAGGGGTGGAGGTGGGGGGGTGGAAGGGAGAGAAAAAAAATTTTATACAAATGTATTTGCATTAGTTTCTGAAAGTAAAGGAAGGGTATACACATACAAACCCACATGCATGCAAACATTTTTTTTGACGGTAGTTAAGTTAGAAAACACAATAAAATAGCACAAAATGAACTGAGCTCCTATATATTTTTAAGACACATGTAAATCACACAGGATCGTGTGGTGATTATCAATAACCTACACTCTATGAAATATTTGTCCTATATTACCACATACACTCCATTTTACCCTGCATCCTAATGCTGCTAAAATATAGTAGAAAGCAACAGCATAGTACAGGGAGATCAGCTCGGTGCTTTGCGATGACCTAGAGGGGTGGGATAGGGAGGGTGGGAGGGAGGCTCAAGAGGGAGAGGCTATGGGGACATGTGCATGCATACGGCTGATTGGCTTTGTTGTGTAACAGAAACTAACAGAATTGTGAAGCAATTATACTCCAATAAAGATCTATTAAAGTAAATAAAATAACATAAAATATAGTAGATTTGAAGGATCAATATAACCATTTTAACTTATGATGTTTGTTTTCAGTAAATTCAAATTAAATATTTAAATGTGAATTTTAATATATGGCTTGTTCTAAATAAACTATTAACACGTAGGTCTAGTTTTTGCAACCAAATATTTCATATAAAGATACTTGCCTCTTTACTACTGAAATATAGGATAAGTCTCCACATTTCACTCTTTTATCCAGTGGGTTTCATTTGTTTTTTTGTGTGTTTTCTATATGAAATCAAAGGAGCAGTGACGGTTGACAGGCTTATAGGAGAGTAACATTGATTCACCTACCACCCAGCAACTTGCAGCCTTATAACTTTTATTGTTTTTACATAGAAAAATTCATCTTAAATTGAAATTTTGGTCTAATTCTGAAGATTCTGTTTGGCGGAAGTCATGGGTGTATCTGTGTTTCTCTGTCCTTAAGATTCAGAAATGCCAAAAGTGTTCTAAGATTCAGTAAACTTGAGTGTTTCTGCATGATACATAAAATGTATCATACTTTGGGATTATTTTAAAAATTTATTTTGCATTTCTGCACATCTCAATACTTTTGTTTTAGTTAAAATAACTTGTTACTGTAGAGAACTTATATTTTTTAAAAATGCCGGCTTACGTAAAACCTTTGTACAAAACGATCCTCTTTTTAATGGGCTTGGCATCATTGTCAAGTGCCTGTTTTATTCCTTTCAAAGTGTAACCATGTGACAGTTGCTCTGTAGACTTTTGGTACATCTTGATTCCTTCTTTTCATGCTTTGTCAAACATAGGCTTGGCCGCAAAGAAACCTGTAAGTAATGGAAGGAAACACTCTGCTGGTAAAGAATGTTATGCTCCTGAACCTCTACCACCTGGTGTGTCTGGTTTCCTGCCGTGGCGTACTGCAGACGTGCAAAAAGGAACAGGTAACGTGCTTGCATTCCCTGTCTTTTTCAGTCGTTCAGAATTCTTTATTTTGGAACTTCTATTATGTGGGCGGTCTCTGGTGCTTTCTATAGAGGAAAGAAGATAACTACACGTGGCATCTGCCTAATGAGCCGTCTAAGGAAGAGAAACAAAAAGTAATTGGGAGTTTCAAGTTGTTTCTCAAGTGTCACAACAGAGGTAACCCCGTGGGAGTCTTGAGGAGACTAAAATTATCACCAATTGTGCAGGTGAGAAAAGTTTCACTAAAGGCAGGTGTAGTTGAGCCAAGCCCTACAGCACAGAAGTAGGAACTTGGATATGTACGAATGGGAAAAAAGACATTTTAGGCATGGAGAATAGTTTAATACAGAATGGATGAGAAATATGCATTAGACCTATTCTAAATCAACTGGCTTATTAACTCAGTAAATCAGATTTAGTGAGTCAAACTAGCTTTAGCTGATTGCTTATCCAGGGGATAGCTGTTCATAGTAATTTTTGTCATAGAACAGTAAATGAAATTGTTGAACTATAGCTTTAGGCTTGCTAAGTGAAATAGATTGCTCTAGATGATTTTCAAGTGACTTACTTGGTAGTATTCACGAAATTGGGGGTAAACAATTGCTTAAGAAAACATAGAGAATTGATTTTAAATAGTACTTGAAGTAGTTCCTGTATAAAGTATCTGTTCAGTAGCTCATGTTAAATGGATGTTTATAATCCCCATTGGACAACCAACTACTGTTTTGCAAATGGTAATGTGAATTGCTGTTGCATAAACTATAGTGTTGAATCCCCAGTCTTTGCACTTGAGTTTAACAACTCTGTGGTTTCCTATCTTCTTCTTGAGACACTTAATCTCAGGTCCATCCTCGTCACACAGAGTGGTAAATTAGAGAACGATTAATATCACCATTTAAAGAAGTGAGACTGAAATCTCAACCGTCCTGAACGTAGGAAACGAAGGGCCCTCTCAGCAGTTCAGAGAGTTATCACCAGGCCAGTCGGCTGAATTCTGTTCAGTTTTCTCCGTAGCAGAGCCCTCCAGGTCCTTCTTTTGAGCTTATTTATTTTTATACACAGTTCTGTATGGATACTGTACATAATACTAAATAGTTGTATTAACTGGGTTTAACAGGTGATGTATTCACATCAAGATCTAACTTCGTTTTGTTGATATCTTTTTAGGGGCTTTCCATTCATCAAAGTTCGTGATGTATATAATAAGTTGCAGGTATGTAGCTATCATATTTATGATATATAGGGGGTTGAATTGGGAAAGGTGGATGGTCATTCTTTTTGGTTTTTAAACTGACAGAGCCTTACAAGAAGCATTTCCCTCTCTGATATAAATCCATGTGAAACTTGTCTGGTCGCTCTCCCAATGCAAATGTGTAGTTGGGTGGATTTGGCACACAACTGGCAGCCTTGTGGTTATGTCTGTAAACAAGGAAGCCTGTTCTCCAGTCTGCAAATCAGCTGTTACCCAGTGAAACAAACTTGACTGCCATTTCTGACCCCTCACATGGAGCTGTCATACTCAAGAATGTTCATATGCTTTCAAAAAATGTTGTTTGCGGGCTATATGTACAAATTCCTGATCTGAAAGCCAACATAAAGCAACATCTCCCAAACCTCTGCTCTCTCACTAAGGCCACACACATTCCCTTGCTTATGGCCTCATGGCAAGTTAATACTGTCAGTACCAGATTCTCCTTCCCAGTTGTCTTGGGAGACTGCATAGTTGCTCTGTGAAAGGCACCATTGCTGAGGTTGAGAGAAGAGCACCTTGGGTGTCAGTCCTGCCCTTGCATGCCCAGAGGGAGGGGTGTGCGCCTCGTTCTCCTGTTGGGAATTTCCCATGCTGCAGGTTTGCTGCTTGTTGTCAAAATTATGTCCTAGTGACTTGTCTTCTGCGTAGTTATATAATCCCAGCACACTTCTTTATGATCTGTAGACTTTTATGGGGTTGTGACCAGGTCAGTTTTTAAATGTTTAGAAATGTCCTGTTGAACAACTTTGCAGTGGCAGTGAAGCTTGACAGGAGAATTGTATTACTGTTACCCTAGTTTTGGCTTAAGGCTGATGAGAAGTTGAAATTTTTGATGGGTCAGTTTTAGTTGTTCAGTTTTAGTTTAGTTTTGTATTTGTGTAGCATAAAAAAGAAGATACATTCTAGATAAGATATATACCCCTTATCATAGTCATGCCACATATAGTGCAAAACTATTCCTGCTGGGTTCAAACATTGTGATCCAGAGCCTGCCATTGCCTATTATCAGGAGAAGGAAAGCGTAAGAACCGTATGTGTTTGCCCTTAAGTTGGTCTACAACACAGATACTGTCAATCAGCCTCTGATAGTACCCTCCCCGTGGACAACCTTCTGTGCTCTTTTGAGCATGCTCAGATGGAGTCTACCATCAGTGTGGTGGGAGTTCACTTGGCTTCAAGTGTGTCCATGTTGAAGGGTGAAATTAACAAATACTAACCAAATTTGTGGCTGTCCAAACTAGGAAAATAGTTAAAGAATCAGGACATGAAGAATCAGGCAAATACTCATTTGGCGTCAACCCAATAAAAAAGCTTCTTGGTGAGGAAAAAGTTGCCAAAGATGAAAGCCCAGAATAGTGCTACTTTAGCCTAACCACAGTGTCAAAGCAAATAACACACATACACACAAACGCAAAAGGAAGCCCTCTTCACACTAATGCCCCAAAGTCCTTTATGGGTCTTCAAATTGAGCAGATTAGGTAGGTTGATGGTTGTCCTTTACGGACTGGGTCCACCTACCAAGACTGCTTACTAACAGAATATCTCTGTTTTGTCATTTAATAGACATCCCAAACTTAATATACCTTGCAATCAAATACAGAAATAGTCACTCATGCTTTTCCTGTAGACTTTCCAAAACAGAAAAGGGCAGCTCCATTCTTCCTGGTGCTCAGTTACAAAATGTGATTCATCTTTGACTTTTTTCTTTCTCTCTCCTTTCACATCCAATACAGAAGCAAAATGTGTCAGCCCTATCTTTGAGATAGAACCAGAATTTGACAGTTTCTCGATTTTTCCACTATTACCACTCAGGATTAAGATTTCATTGTCTGTCATCTTAATTATTATCCCTCTGAAATGTGTCCTTAACACAGCGGCTGGAGAACCCTTTGAGAATCTAAGTCAGAAGAATTATGTGACTTCAGTGTCTTCCCCTTCACCATAGTTGAAGCTGAACTTCTTAAAATGCTGGAAAGTTGCTACATGATTACCCTCCACATTATATATTTGATCTCATCTCCTCCACCTCTACTCCTTGCTCACTCTTTTCCAAACACCTTATACTCTTTAGTCCTTGATGTTCAACAAGTATAGTAGGCAGACATTTTCACTTGCTGTTCGCTTTACCTGAATTGCTGTTCTCTTTACTATCTACAGTACTCATCCACTCACTTTTTTAAGTCTTTTCTCAAATATCACCGTCTCCATTATGAGGCCTTGCTTGGATTCCCTGTAATAACCTGCAGCCCCACTAATGCACCCTACCTCCTTAGAAGCCTCCCTTCTGCTGTAGAATCTGTTGAATGAATGAATGGAGTGAGCTATGTCTAATTTCCAAAAAAATCAACCGTAAACACTTGTTGAGAGACGGGTTCAGGGTATAAAGAATAAAAGAATTGTAAATTCAGGCCTTACCATTCACCATCCATTCCTTCAGGGTTCTGCTATGGTGTATCTTTTAACAAAGAGCACAATTTGATAAGACTAATTAATAGCTTAAATTTGTTAGAATCCCAAACCTTTTATAGTAGAAATGTGATAAAAATTGTGTCAGAGATTCTCAACAAAATGTTAGCAAGTTGAAGCCAAAAAGTATAAAAACAATTATATACCATGACCAAATGGGATTTGTGTCAGGTATGTAAGGCTGGTTCAACATTTGAAAATTAATTAATATAATCCATCCAAGACAAAAAAAGGGGAAAAAAACATATAAATACATGCAGAAGAAGCATTTGACAAAATCCAGCATGCACTCATGAGAAAAACTCTCAGTAAACTAGGAATAGAGAGGGACTTTCTTGACTTGATAAATACGATCTACAAAAAAACCAATAGCTAACATCATGCTTACTGGAGAGAAACTCAATGCTTTCCCACTAAGATTAAGCACAAGGCAAGGATGTCCTCCTTTATTATAACTTTTCAGTATTGTGCTGCAAGTCCTTGCTAATGCAATAAGGCAAGAAAAGGAAATAAAAGGTGTACAGATTGAGAAGGAAGACATAAAGCTGTCTTTGTTCACAGATGACATGATCATTTATGTAGAAAGTCTTAAAGAGTTGACCCAAAACTCCTGTAACTAATAAGTGATTATAGCAAGGTTGCAGGATCCAAGGTTAATATACAAAAGGCAATTGCTTTCCTATATACCAATAATGAACAGGTGGAATAGGTTAAGAAAAACCCCACACTATTTACATTAGCATTGCCAAAAATGTAATACTTCAGTATAAATCTAATAAAATAAGTACAACCTCTATAGGAGGCAAACTACAAAACCATGATGAATGAAGTCAAAGAATAACTAAATAAGTGGAGAGATATTGCATGTTCATGAATAGGAAAACTCGGTATTATCAAAATGTCAGTTCTTTCCGACTTAATCTACAGAAATTCAGTGCTATCCCAATCAAAATCCCAGCAAGTTATTTTATGGATATTGGCAAACTGATTCTAAAGTCCATATGAAGAGGCAAGAGACCCAGAATAGCTGTCACCTCATTGAAGAAGGACAGAGTTGAAGGAATGACACTACCCAGCTTGCAGACTTATTATGAAGGTGCAGTAATCAAGACAGGGTGGTATTGGTGAAAGAACAAATAGATCAATGGAACAGAATAAAGAGCCCCAAAATAGACCCACATAAATACAGTCAACTGATCTTTGGCAAAAGAACAAAGGCAATACAATGGAGCAAAGATAGTCTTTTCATCAAATAGTGCTGAAACAACTGGATGTCCATAGTAAGAAAAAAAAAAAATCTAGACACAGACTTTATATCCTTCATAAAAACTAACTCAAAATGAATCACAGACCTAAATGTAAAACACAAAACTGTAAAACTCCCAGAAGATAACATAGGAGAAAACCTAGATGACCTTGGGTATGGCAATGACTTTTAAAATGTAACACCAAAGGAACAATCCATGAAAGAAAGAATTGATAAGCTAGACTTCATTAAAATAGAAAATTTCTGCTCTGTGAAAATCACTATCAAGATAATGAAAAGAAAAGCCACAGAGTGGGAGAAAACATTTGTAAAAGACGCATCTTGTTAGGGTAAAGTGGCAACTTGCAAGCTTCTTACATGTGCAACTGGTGTAATTTATTTTGGTATGTAGTGTGAGGTACAGACTTTAGTTTTCAATGGGTGTGTAGTTTTCTAGGCATCAATTTTTAAGATTATAACTTGACTTTATCACAATCAAACTTCCCAGACATACTTAGAACTATATGTGGATATTCTTTTCTGTTTAATTTGTATATGTGTTCATTCATGTAGTAATGCTACAATGTTTGAATTGTAGTGGCTTTATAGTTAAGTTATATAGCTGTCTGCTAATTAACAGATACTCAACTTCTAATAAAATTTATGACTTGTACCTGAATGCCTCCAGATTATGTTCTTCATTCAGACTCTTTACTATTCACTCAATATAAATTCAGAGCTGATATACATTAAAAACTGAACTAAGGTGGCTAACATGTTTTAGTTTTCATCTATATTCCTAGATTTAAAATATGAGAAAGTAATAGAATGCAACATTTTTAAAAACCTCTAATGACTCACATTTTCTATCTCTAATTAAAACAGAATACCCTGTGGAATATCTTTGCATCACTTACCTGGTTTCATTAATTCTGGCTGCTGAAGTTAATTTAAATTCACTCTGGTAAAATGAGAGCTCAGTATAAGCTTTTAGCATACTCAGTGAGACTTACAAATAGTCATCTGCTAGGTGGTAAACAGTAAACAGTCTTGTTTATTACAAATAATTTTAGCCAATAAATGTTATTTATGCTCCATTTAAGAATAAAGATGTTAATCTGAGATCACAAAACGATCTTTTTGTTAAAGCTAAAAGCAATTCTGCTTTGATTAGTTGCAAATGCAAATATTACCCAACTTCTTTCTCCTTCTTTGATAGTTGTATAGAAATAAAACTAAATATAAGAATGTAAGCCAAACCCACTACAAATGAAACTGCACTACAGGCTCAGTATCTTCAGTGATTTCTAGATGATTTCTATGCTCAAACCTTCATTCTATCCTCTCTTCCTAAACAGAATTGTTTTTTTGTTTGTTTGTTTTTTGGTTTTGAGTAACTTTTATTACACAAGGGATTCATATTCTTTATAGAGAAATCAAGTAATCAAATAATCCAAAAATAGATTAAAAAGCAGCCATAATTCCACCTCTCAGATATATTATCACTGTATCTATTTTATAGTATAGCTTTCTTATATATATATTTAACATCTTTTTTTTTTTTTAAACATCTTTATTGAAGTATAATTGCCTTACAATGGTGTGTTAGCTTCTGCTTTATAACAAAGTTAATCAATTATACATATACAATATGTTCCCATATCTCTTCCCTCTTGCATCTCCCTCCCTCCCACCCTCCCCATCCCACCCCTCTAGGTGGTCACAAAGCACCGAGCTGATCTCCCTGTGCTATGCGGCTGCTTCCCACTAGCTATCTATTTTACATTTGGTAGTGTATATATGTCCATGCCACTCTCTCACTTCGTCCCAGCTTACCCTTCCCCCTCCCCATGTCCCTAAAAAGAATTTTAAGAAGTTAGCCAAGATAAAATGAGAAACTGATTTAGACTTACATCCCAAATTTACAGCTTCAATGATTTAGGAAAATTCCTTGACAGCTATACTGAGCCTCAGTTTTCACATTTGTAATAGGGTGAGGATTAAAAAAACTGATACTTCTGGAAATGCCTGTCATTCTGATTGGATATTTTTAAAATGTTAACTGAAATTTAAATGTATAAATTATAAAAAGAAGATGACAAAAAGGCTTATTATCATTTTATTACCCTGGTGGTCCACTGATAGGAGAAGCGGCTTCTCTAAGTAGTTTTCTTCATCCTGATTTCTGGACACGCCCTTCTTTAATCTGCTTTTGGAGGCAGCGGGTGACATTTTGGCAAGTTTTATTCAATTTCTTTATGCCTTGATTTTAGGAAAGAAGAGTAGTAGCTGTGCTGAGCTCTGCCAGGTCAGATAGAATTTTGGAGTATTCTCTTTCTCTGTCTTGTAGACAGCCACTGTCATTTAGTAAGCCAAAAGCCTTCCTTTGCTTTGACTGTGGTTAGTGTGTTTGCTGGATTTCTAAAATATATTTTTAGTGTTTACTTGTTTAGATTGAAAAGATTGGGCTATATTTTTAAAAGTTTATCCCTTCATTTTGGAAGGCCTTTTAAGTTGTGTTATTGCATGCAAGAGAGCTAACGGAATTCTGGACTCCATATTTTCATTTTTACCTTTTTTTTTTTTTCTCAGACTTTGAACCAATAATGGCTAAGAATGAAAGGAACTCAGACCCAAATATTTTTTTCCCTTGTAAAGCACAGAGAATATGAGAAAAAATGAAATTGGGAAATTGTTTTGCTCTCTTCCTCCTCCTTTTTGGTCAGTTACCTCAGTCGTCCACCTCACTTTGTATTTCTAGCCTGGCTTCAGAAAGACCTGAATTTGATGAACTACACACTGTTGGAGTAGTAGATTGCTAGAAGGAACCAAGATCCAGACAACCTTAAATGGCAGCTTCATGGAATTATTATTCAAGAAGGATGGTCCAGCCAATTTCCTCACTTCCCTTGTGAAAGGAGTTCCCTATTTCTAAGAAAATGAACCTATGTCTGACTGACACAGAAGATGGAGATTTATCCCAGTGCATTTATATATGTATATATATATAAATTATGTATATATATATATATATTTATATATATATAATGCCTAATGGAAATATCTCAGATGGTCTATTTTGTGTTTTTTCTTTAATTTTACTTATAAAATTGTGACCATTTTTTAACTCAAAAGAGGAGAACCTTAAAAATTAATTAAAAAGACATCCTAAGTAGTAGAATGTAGTCTAAGGTTCAGAGTGACTTGGCAGAGAAAATTCCTGAATGGTTAGATAACAGTGCTGGTATGCTTGGCTATTGTAACACTTTACATTAGAGTTTCTCTTCCTTGAAATTACGAGAACTATATGACTCAAGAGAAAGATTAATAATTAGGAATATTCTGCTTGCTTTTTATATAGCCTTTTGAAGAACTTTTTTTTTTTTTTTAACTTTTGGGTTTATTTATTTATTTATGGCTGTGTTGGGTCTTCGTTTCTGTGCAAGGGCTTTCTCTACTTGCGGCAAGTGGGGGCCACTCTTCATCGCGGTGCGCGGGCCTCTCATTATCGTGGCTTCTCTTGTTGCGGAGCACAGGCTCCAGACGCGCAGGCTCAGTAATTGTGGCTCACAGGCCTAGTTGCTCTGCGGCATGTGGGATCTTCCCAGACCAGGGCTCGAACCCGTGTCCCCTGCATTGGCAGGCAGATTCTCAACCACTGCGCCACCAGGGAAGCCCTTGAAGAACATTTTGATTAATTATTTGGAGGTCATAGGAAGGAACCTTCATGATCTAACTTTTGAACAAGTAGTGTTGCAACACAAAGCTATGACTCAAATTAAAAAGGAAATTTGAAATGACCTATTTCTTTTGGCATCTCAATCCAGATATCTGTCAGTAAAATGAGTCACTTTTCAGTCAAATGGGTGGTCAGCAATTTAATTTTTTATTGGGAAGCTGAAAGACACCATTGCCAAACAGAGCATCTGCAGTGTTAACATCTATATTTGAGCATTTTTCGTTTTCCCAAGGGGTGCAGATGAGAAGAAGGAAGGCAGAGAAATGCACTTGAATAAAGCTTTTCAAGATGGATAGAACAGAGAGCATTCCCAGAGGCAGGTCAAGTTCAACCCAAGAACAACTCTCTCAGTGCTTTCACAACTAGTTAAAATACAAGACCAGTAGTAACTCAGCTCTCAAATCAGTGCTGAAATCAAGCAGAAGGTTGTTAATATTGATACGGTTAACACACATCAAATAGGATTACTGAATTTTCTGAATCCAAAAGTTCTCCACAGTGTTGACATTTCCTTACTGAACTCCCAGGATTGTTTGGTTTCAAAGGCGCTTGGGCTCAAGATGCATTTTGTTTTAAATAATCCTTCATAAAAAGTTCAGCTTTCAGTCTAATATGATTGAAACCCAGCTTGAGTGTGTTTTATAATGCACTGAACTGGAAAGACTATGGGCATTGAATTGTTCAAAACATGGTAGGCGAAGGAGTGATATGTGGGGAGGAGGTGATCAAAGAAATCAGTGAGAATGTCTTATCTCATTTTATTTACCTTTTAGAACTCTTCCAAATATTAGAGGAAAGAAATCAATATCAATTTTCACCTGTCACGTTCCACACTTCAATTATTAATGAATGTCGAATTTGACCACAGTTTTCTGTACCACCTGCTCTGCAATATTTCTGAGGCTTTATTAAAAATGTAGAATTGTCACTGAATTTCCAAATATGATTCTCCAGTGGCTAATTCAGCTTGTTTTATTAATAAGCAAGTTCTGATGAGTAATACTAATTTAATACACCTGCATGTAAGGTTAAAGTGTAAATTATTCCTGCCGAAGGTGATGAGATATGACTGCGATGTGGTGGTAGGGCACTCACCTTCCTGAACGAACCCTGCGAGCACACAGTTCTTGGGAGAAACCAGTACTTCATATAGTAGCAAATTTTATATTATTTTGCATGTCTCCTGTAGCAGTGGAATGCACACACACACACACACACACACACACACACACAAACATGATCATGGGTGAAAAAACACACATGCATACCTTAGATGCTTACATTAATTTCTGAATATAGTTCTCCGGAAAGAAAAAACTTTACTGATGATTTGTATTTTTATAGTTTATTATTTTATCCATACTAAAACACTAAACGAAATCACTTACTGTTTTGTTGTCCATGGACTCCTTTCAATTTTGAGATGCTAAATATAAATCGAAATAATGATTATAGTCCTTGGCCATGAAAGACTAAGTTACAGAGAACCCAGTGACTGGAGGTCAGAGCTGCCACAGAATTATTCTCTGCTCCAGAGCTCATTAGAGTATCACTGTGTACCCACTTAAGGATAGAATGCTGCTATTGAGAAACTAGCTCTCTTTTATTTCTACTAAAAGGAGAGAACAGTAGGGGACCTTGGCTGTGTGAGTGTATGAGACTTTCTCTGTTTTGTACGATAAGCCAAAACCTATACATGAAATAGCCTCGGGCCTTTTGTCTTTTGTACCCAGCTCTTTCCTGTATTGCTCCTGATCAATTACACTTAAATCAACAAAAGTTGCTTGAACATTTTGACAATTATGTTCCCCATACCCTGAAGCATTTTTAAAGGGTTCCTGAGATAAAGCTATTTCAAAAAATACTCCCTCCAAATTTTTTCAGGGTGGCATCAATGAAAGTAACTTAGAGGAAAGAAACTAGACCTTGAGTTCCTGGCCTACCACTCTAAGGCGAGGCAGGCATAAACCGTCATAGCAAAACCTAAGTTTGCTCCCAGTTGAGAATTTGGTTTCCATGGTCTTATATAAAAAGTATATGGAGACTTTAATTCCCTATAAGCCCTTTCCAAAGAGTAAATGCAGTTGATCATTCGTAAGAGATGATGAAAATTACAATTTTGTTGAATAGGTGGAATATATATTATATATAATATATATATAAAATATATAAAGTTACTATTCAGAGTCCTAAAACATGGATTTTTCTTGCTTACCAAGAATGAACAGTAACTTGACCTCTAAACACAAAAAAGCACCTGGTCATAGCAGAATCATAACAAATATTTGATATCAGAATGAATTCAATGTTCAGGTGTAAAGAGGGAATACCTTCAGTTTTCCTCTTTCTTGTACCCCATTATTGCATCCTGGACAGAAGAGATTTTCTTGATTTTAATCTAAAGGAGAAATATTCACTTTTGTTAAGATGGAAATTGACAACCTCAGTAGGCAGAGGCACCGTTTTTATTTGGCTGAATTCATGTTTCTAGTGATAATTCAATGTGTAATAGGGTTTTCTCTGCCACTCCAAAATCTGAAAATGATTAGCATCTCACCAGAGTTTCAGGACGGCCCATTACCTATTCTGTGGAAAGGATATTCAAAATACCATGCTTCATCAATGTCTTCTTTGACTTATTCATCAATGGACAACTACTGAGTTAAGACAGTGTCTTATCCTTGCTTCAAAAAAATAAAAACAAAAAAACCCCACAAACACAAAAAAACTGTTAATGATGAAAACTTATTATGCCAGGCCTTAGTATGGCCTAACTTGGAAATTTAGTTTCAGAGGCTTTTGTGAATATACCAAGGAAAGAGGACCTAGGTGTATCTTATTCCCACAGGCCACCAATAAATATTTGCTTAACAGAGAAAAAATTAATATATAGTATAGGAGAGAACCTGACAGATGCTTAACATTATTGAGTGATAGCAATGCCCAAACTCATCTGTGATCAAACACTATGAAAGTATCCTCCTAAGGATAAACTTATTACAAATAAGAAGTGAAAATTCAATTATGGAGATACTTTCAGTTTCAGCTCTGATATGCAAAAAGCTTGGAAGTTGTCACTGTATCTAGTCCTTACAAGATAATGCTGTACAAAATGAAAAACAATGAGTTTTCTCAGGCATGATTAATAAAACATGTAACTATGAAAGAATTTTAAAACTGTAATTATGTATGTGTATATATGTGTCTCTGAAAAATCTGTGTCAAAGAAAACTGAGGCTATCAGTATAAACTCATTTAACTTCTATCTCTTTTTACCTTTATTTCCTCCCAAACTTACCAGTATCCATCCAACTCGAAGGATACAAGTGATCTTTATATACTTGCAAGGTTTTTTTCTTATTCATATGTCCATGTTTCCCTAATTCTCTAAATTATTATCTACATCTTCAGGATCTCCTTAATCGGTTCCTTCATTTCAGCATATAAACTATAAGTCCTTTTCATTCTAAAAAATTCTTTTTTGCTAATTATTTTCTCTTTTCATCCAAACTCCTTCAGAGTAGCCTATTCCCACTGTCTTCACTAGCCCCGCCTGACCCCCACAGGCAGCCCTACACTCTCAATTTATTGCAATCTGGCTTTCTTGTCCACCACTTCACTGAACTGCTCTAAGGTCACTGGGGACCTAACTGCCCAAATCCAATGGACACTTACATTCTCTGAAGGATGACGCTGTCATCTACTTCCTCCTTCTTGAAACTCTATCACCTCTCTCCTTCCCAGAATTCTTTCTCTGCTTATTACTTAAACGTTGTCAGTACTCATAATTCTCTGAAATCTCATACATTTTCATGATTTTAATGACTGCTGATATGTGCTGATGACATTCAAATTTTTATCTTTCCATGTCTTCACGTGCATGTCCAGTTATCTACCAGTTTGTCTCCTGAATTGTACAGGTGCTTTAAAATTCAACATGTCCAGAACTAAAGTCTTTTCCCCAATTCAGTTCTTTATCCCCTATTTCCAAACTCAATGATACCACCACCCAACCTTAGTCACACAGATGGGGGTTCAGCCTCCGCCTCCTACTTCTTCCTTACTTCCCAAGATCAAGTCTTGCTTGTAATTTCCTAAATACAATTAGAACTTATTTCCTCCCTTCATTTATACCTTATTTCAGACCCCTTTCTTCTTGCTATTACCTGGTCTAGAAGTTACCAAATTGCTGTTTGGTGGAACCAGTTGTTAGACACTTCTATTAAAAAAGGACTCTAGAGTCAAATAGCTTTGAGGATGGCTGCGTACCATACGCCTGCTGTGACGATCCAGAATGAACATTAGCCTACAGCAGCCCGGAGAAGCTGTACAGTAAAGAAACCTGATTAACTTTACTTAAGCCAGGTTCTGCCTTCTGCCGGCCTATAAACCTTTCAGTAGGGACAGGAGAGGAGGTGGCAGCGTGAAAGTCCCACTCGAAAATAAAAAACACTGCTTCTCAGAAGAGTGGGAAATAATTGTCTCGAGGCTTCTTCAAATTCCTCATCCATACTGACGTCAGTGGTCTAAAATGCCACCTGAACTTGTCCTTTCCATTCTTAGCTATTTTTTGAGGAAACCAGCTCCATGCACATGGATGGCTAAGATCCGCTCTCCTCCTCCTCGCTGCCTCCTTTAGGGGTGCTTGCCACTGCCTGGTGACACTGCACTGATGCTCCAGAGCCTGTGCCTGTGGCTCCGTAACACACCCCTCGCACACTCACGGCTCTGGACTTCCGCTGTCCTCTCTGCCTTGAGTGTCCTTGCCCTTCACCAGCTGACTCACCAGTTTTTCATGAGTCCTTTAAGACTTAGCTTAGGGACTGCCACTTTCGATGATTTTTCTTTGTCTCACAGCTCCCCTTCTTCTTCCACAAACACTGACTAAACACCCTGAATATGGCCATCACAGCATGTCACGCGCAGGATGAGACATCTGCTGTGTGTCTTCCCCTCTCACTCCACTGCTAAAGGGCCAACGCTACATCTTGCTCATTGTTTCTCTCCTCTAACACCCAATCCATGACTAACGAACTAACTAGTACTGTAGTAGCCCTCTTAGTAACAATCAGGCAGGAACTTCTAGAAGAAATCTGACACTCCAACTGTTCTCTGATCTCACCTTTCAGTCTGAATGAACTAAAAGACTTATCTGTACATGTTTTACCAGGGAGACATAATTTAATCCAGAGATGTGTCGTCACATACTCTTACATACTCTGCTGTTTAAAAATTCGTCTCACGATGGGGGAAGGAGACAGGTGTGCTTTCTGATAGCCCCACTCTTTTGCACCTCTAGTGCTCACTGGCTTCTCTCTCGGTGCCTTCCTTAAACCCTTCGTCTCTTAACAAGGAAACAGGATAACAAAGTAATTAAGAGCCTGGGTTCTGCCTATCTGTGAAACAGAAACATAACCAAGGACATAGAGAATAGACTGGTGGTTGCCAAGGGGGAGGGGGTGGGAGAGGGTTGGACTGGGAGTTTGGGATTAACAGATGCAAACTGGTGTATATACAGGATGGATAAACAAAAAGGTCCTACATGGGACTTCCCTGGTGACGCAGTGGTTAAGAATACGCCTGCCAATGCAGGGGACATGGGTTCGAGCCCTGGTCCGGGAAGATCCCACATGCCAGAGAGCAACTAAGCCCGATGCCACAACTACTGAAGTCCATGCACCTAGAGCCCGTGCTCTGCAACACGAGAAGCCACCACAATGAGAAGCCTGCGCACCGCAACTAGAGAAAGCCCGCGTGCAGCAATGAAGGCCCAATGCAGCCAAAAATAAAAAAATAAATAAATACATTAAAAAAAAAGTGGATGTATTTTAAAAAACCTAAAAGGTCCTACTGTAGAGCACAGGGAACTATATTCTATATCCTGTGATAAACCGTAATGGAAAAGAATATGAAAAAGAATGTATATAAATGTATAACTGAGTCACTTTCCTGTACAGCAGTAATTAACACAACACTGTAATTCAACTACACGTCAATAAAAAATAAAAATTTTAAAAAATTGCCATAAAAATCATCACATAAGGAGGACTTCCCTGGTGGTCCAGTGGTTAAGACTTCGCCTTCCAGTGGAGGGGGTGAGGGTTCGATCCCTGGTTGGGGAGCTAAGATCCCACATGCCTTGCGGCCAAAAAACCAAAATAAAAAACAGAAGCAATACTGTAACAAATGCAATAAACACTTTAAAAATGGTTGACATCAAAAAAAAATCTTTAAAGAAAAAAATCACATAGATCAGAAACAAATGAAACATAATAAAGTCCATACATTAAAAAAAAAAAAAAGCATGTGTTTGGGTCAAATCGCAGCTTACCACTTACTTATAGCTGTGAAATTCTTTTTTTTTTTTTTTTTTTTTTAAATTTATTTATTTATTTATGGCTGTGTTGGGTCTTCGTTTCTGTGCGAGGGCTTTCTCTAGTTGTGGCAAGTGGGGGCCACTCTTCATCGTGGTGCGCGGGCCTCTCACTATTGAGGTGCGCGGGCCTCTCACTATTGCGGCCTCTCTTGTTGCGGAGCACAGGCTCCAGATGCTCAGGCTCAGTAATCGTGGCACACGGGCCTAGTCGCTCCGTGGCATGTGGGATCTTCCCAGACCAGGGCTCGAACCCGTGTCCCCTGCATTGGCTGGCAGATTCTCAACCACTGCGCCACAGGGAAGTCCCAGCTGTGAAATTCTTGGCAACTCACATAATGTCTCCTCAGACTCCTCATCTATAAAATTGGGATGGTAATAGTTCCCAACCTCATAGCGTTGCTGTAGTCCATAAACACGGTTAAGTGCCTTGGTAAATGTTTAAGGCTCTCTGGTTATTGTGAATTAAAATACGTCAATGGCTTCTGGCCATGTGATTTATAATAGTTTGACATTTAACCAAATGGTAAAACTATTCCATTTATTATTCCTATCTCTTTTTACCCCTTACCCTGCTTTGTTGTTTATGTTTTCTCCCACCACAGAGTGCTAGTTCCAGGAGAGTAAAGGCTTTATTTTGTTCACTGCTGAAAGCAATAGCACCCAGAAAAGTACTGTACATATGAAGACCTCAGTAAACACCAGCTGAATGAATGGTGCAAAGTGTCACAAGGAAAAATACACCAAAGCTTTCATTATAATAAAAAAGTATAGATAAATCTTTCTCTAATGGCTTCCAGTCAAGTATTTTAAAACACCATATGCTATAATAAAAACATAAGTAATTTATTAAAATTTGAAGGCAAAAACATAATTTTAAAAGATTTAGACCTATGTTAGGTGTGATACAGTATGGATGCTTTCTTAAAATTCACAATCAGATCCAAGAGTATCACTTTCAGAATGTTCTAGTAGACTGAGTTTACTTTTAGTTGTCTTTGATGAAACAGTCACTATTCTACTCTCTTTAACAGAAATGTGTTTTTTCGAAGACTCACTTTTAATTGGTTTATTAACCAAAGAATTATTTTGCCCAATTCCTTTGCTTTTCTGCTTTACAGGTGAGTCAGAGCAGGGATGCATGTCCTCCCCAGGTTGTTTCTTAGCAGAGTATTTTTTGGTATATTCACCTGCTTTGCTCATTTTCTCTGAAGAAGACCTGCTATTTCTAGATAATTCCTCTTCTTTTCTTTGACTTCCAGTTCCAGAAATGACATCTGCTGAAGGGAGAACATGTTCTAGCAATGAAATCTTCAAAAGACTCCTGCCACTGCTCTGTGACTGGGACCCCCAGGTTGTCTTTGGAAGTTTCTAAGGCCTCCTGAGTAGAGACTGGGACATGGAAGGAGTCGAGAGGCAAAGGAATCCCAGCATCACCTGTAATTTTCTGAAACTGGAGGGAAAAACAAAAGACAAGACAAAAATTCAGTGATGAACAAAGCCAACCATTAAAAAGTAGAGTTCAAAACTTCAATGTTACTCTGTAATCTTATTATTAACACAGTCAATTGATTATTCAGAAGATTTCAGAGCCAGTTTTTTTCTAATTATATCTTGCCAAGTGATTCTCAGCTTAACCTAGCTATATCCAAGGCTATGTCTGCTACCTTTTCAGACTTTGGTGATTGGGATAGTTATTACCCATTTCCTTTCCCTCACTAAAAATAAAACCCTATTCTGTAAGAAAATTAATTTCTTTTCTATCCTCCAGGCACATGTAAATAGTATATAGTTTGTGACCAGACTGTGTTCTCAAGCTGTCAGTTCCCAAGACCAGTCTGAGATTGGTTGATGGGGGCTCCAAGTAAGGCTAGAGGAAAAGCTGACAGGTTTTCCCCTCCCTTTTCCATAACGAGGTGATTCACTATAATATGTTACCTATTAGCTATGTTAAGATTACTTATTTTAAAAATTATATCAGTATGTGTAACTTCATTAGTGTTCCTTCACTGTAAGCTGACTGCATACAAATAGAAACCTAGATAAAATATGAATAGAATAGACATTTATACAATATAAAATCTGGAATATTTTCTCTAATGTTTTCTTTCTTCATTAAGGATAGTTTGCTTTAACTCATAAATTTTCTAAAGAACTTCCAGTTTTCTTATTTATGACAATACAGTATCACGAAATAGGCACACATTTACTAATCTCAGATTTGGAAAGGACTCCAGAGTCTTCTAGCTCCCGAGCATGTGAACTATTAGAGACTGATCATTATTGTTTTCTCTCTGACTTGGTCATTTCCTTTTTGCTGATCACTCTTAGGATCATTAAGTGCTGTTCTGTCCACTTACTTGGATATTTTGCATTTGTCCTGGGGCACCCTGCTTTGATTCTGATTTTTTTTCTTCAAGTGCCTTCTTTTCTTCCTCAGGTGGACTACTAACAGTAGAATTCATCTGGGGATGACCTAGTAAATGAAAATATGACTGATCTATACCAGCCATTGTGGCCAGCTGACCAAGCCTGGACCAGAGGAGGAAAGGAGAAAAGATAAGGTTATTATAATCACATAAGAGCAGTTTAGATTTCCCCAGACCTACAATCATGAAATACTTCTAAAATCTTAAAAGCCAACATCCTACTCCAGACTACAAGCCTCTCTCTCCCCCAAATTCTGAGCCCTTTCCAGATTCATCCTCTAGGAGACATCCCACTGTCTCACTAGCAGCTTCAACAAGTACCCACGCACCTCGTCCACTGCCTGTCACACCTCCATTCCCACACTTCTTTACCACCTTTCCTCCAGTTTCCAAGAATGTGTTTGTTCCTTCCTTCCCAACACCAACACCAATTCATTCACTGACAAAACACCACTCCATCAACTATCAATCTCCACTTCCCTCTTTCAGCAAAATTGCTCCTGGTTGAGAACCACTGACCTATATCTTCCCTGCAGATTAATAATTTTTATGTCTAAGGCAAAAATAACTTTAATTCAAACTTATCAAACAAGCAAAATAAGTGAAAGATAAGAAAATTCATATGCATTCCCGAATATTTTCAATGAAAACTGCCTTCAATTTAGTCTTTACAAAAAACTATACCTACTAAGTACTCTGTCTACAGGTTACTCTTTTATAATGCGCTCCCCACTCTACCAAAGCAGGCTCCCCTATTTGCATTTCTTAAAAAATTTAATTCCTCATTTGAAAAAGTCAACTATATTACCTATAATTACACTAAATATGGCCACGGAAGTGATGAAAATTGCTCCAATTCCTCAGCAAACTACCGTTATAGTCGCAAAGAGAAGAACGCCATGAAGAGAAATGAACTAACCTGGCACCTTTAAGGAGATCCAAGGAAGCATGGAACTTCTGAAAAGAATTCTCAGTGCTGCCCAGAACACCTTCATCATCCAGGATCATGCTTGTCAATGAGTGGGCATGAAGGGCTTCAGACAAAGAGAAATTTATATTTCTTAACTGGGCATTTTCATGTTCCAGCTATAAAAGAAGATTGAAAATGTCTGACATGATTTTTTCTCATTGTCATCAAAAGTAGTCTTGCGTAGTTTCAAGGAACAAAACTAAAACACTCAAAATGTAATTAATTTGTAATTAACCTAACTCTCCACCAGTAAAGACAGAGACCATATCACATAATAACCAAAACCCCCAGGCACCCAACAAAGCTTCCTTTATAACACTCAGGTGATATATAAATAAACCAAAGTTATCAGTTTTATTAATGATCTTTCACAAAAGATCACATTTCCAACTGGTTCAATTCATAAAGGAGCCTCATTCCTCATTAGAAAATTACCTGCTTTAAGTTTCCCTTAAATTAGACAATGAAATATAGACTCTGATTTGAACAAAACATATTACAACTCTGCTGAATGTTAAGAATTAACTTTAGTGAGCAAAATATCTAATGCTTACATTTAAAAGTCCTAAATCATACCCAACCCAATTTATTAAATGTATGATCACCAATATTTTCTTTGGCTTCTTGAAAATACTCACTCCCATGCACTCTTCCCCTTCCGCTCATCATCTATGCACTTAAACCCCCCTATAAGCTCAACTCTAGTATTTCTCAGAAAGGCTGTTATGTTCATGATGCCCCTTTTGCCTTATATAAGCAGGTGCTCAACATTTATTGAATGAGTGTCCGCCAATCCAGTGGATGCACTTTCAAAAATTCCTCCCTACACTCACCCTGTGATAAATTATATTTAGATATAACTTTTTAGATTATGCCCTGCTTTCAGGCACATTACCTAATGTAATTCTCATAGTATATATTTTTATCTTTCATTGCATTCTTAGAAGTTTTCCAATTTCTTAAATTTATCTAAATGATTCACTTTCCTAATTCATTGTCAGGAGAGTCTCATCATGTCTTTTATGTTACTGTATATACAGTATATGCACAAAAAGTGCTTTCTTGAATCAAAAAATCATGAACAGAAAATAAGCTAATGTCGTATAAAAGCACACACACACACACACAAAACCAGATTTTCACATTTTTAAAAACATGCTTTCTGGAATATGGATCATATGATCACTAAGTACCAGTAAATGCAAAAGTCCATATGATACAACCAATTTGCAACATATTACACTTTTAAAGTTTACAAATTATGTGTATATGGCTTAAAATCAAATCAAAATAAAATGAAAACACTCTCAAAAGTATAAGAAGAAACTTGTTTACCTCACTGACTCGTTTATCAGCCTTCAGTCTTATTACTCTTTTCTCCTTTAACTGCTTTAGGCACTCCTCCAGTTTTTCCTAAACAAACAGAGTAAATATTATAACTAATTCATAGTATAATATCCAAAAGCCTTTCCAGCTATTGGTCTCATCAGGATTTAGGGGCACGGCCAGAAGTGAACTCAGATTTTAGTCTGCTACTGGTAATATCATACCATGCTAGTGAAATGAATTATCAAAATCTATCAAATTAGCATAGTAAAGATTTATTTAAATTACACTCTTTCCAACATAAATTTGTGGCAGCCCACCATAAAAGGCATATGCATATAACATAGTAAGTCAGAAATAAAAAGTTCAGACCAAGAAAGAAAAATCCTATATTTGTGGGTCTCTTTATAGTAGGAAGTCCTATTAATGAACATGCTTAACATACCTGAATTGCATAATTGCAGATTCAAAAGCATGTTTTTAAAAAGTAATCACTTTTAAAGCAATTTACAGTCAAGCACTGTTCCTGGAGTTCCCTGGGTATTAAATAATCTAATCATCAAAACCAGAAGAGGGGTCTTCCCTGGTGGCACAGTGGTTAAGAATCCACCTGCCAGTGCAGGGGACAAGGGTTCGAGCCCTAGTCCGGGAAGAACCCACATGCCGCAGAGCAACTAAGCCCGTGCGCCATGGCTACTGAGCCTACGCTCTAGAACCCACGTGCCACAACTACTGAGCCTGCGTGCCACAACTACTGAAGCCTGCACACCTAGAGCCTGTGCTCCACAAAAAGTGAAGCCACCGCACCGCAACGAAGAGTAGTCTCCTGCTTGATGCAACTGGAGAAAGCCCGCGAACAGCAACGAAGACCCAACGCAGCCAAAAATAAATAAATAAATAAAAATTATAAAACAAAAAACCCTACGAGGAAAGAATGATCACTAACTCCATGTTATTTTACAGATGAGGGAAACAGGCAGAGAAGTAGAATAAGTAGAGTAGCACAGCCAAGGTCACACCACTAAGTAGCAGAGCCACACTGTGGACTCAGGAAGCTGGGTGCCATTCCTGTTCACAGAGGTGGTAGTCTTCCCATTCATCAAGGTCACTAAAATAAAATGAACACTGATAAACTCTCTTAGGAGTTTTAGGAACTAAGACACTTCGGTCCTTGAAGTGGGGACACTGCTTGCAATAGGAAGAATTCTAACAGAGCCCCTAAGATTCCTACTTACTGAAGTACACAAACCTTCCACTTATCCAATCAAACTCTAAATCTAGGTGCTGTAGTGAAGGGATTTTGCAGATGGAATTAAGGTTCAAAATCAGTTGATTTTTTAAGATAGGGAGATTATTCTAGGTGGATGTGACCTACTCAGGCACCCCATGAAAAGGACCTGAACTCTTCCTGAATTGAAGTACAAAAGGGACAAGAGGGAGACTCTCCATTGCTGGCTCTGAAGAAGTCAAATGCTGTGGCAGGGAAGGCAAGCGAGAGGCCTCTAGGAGCTGAGACTGTCCCCCGACTGACAGCCAGCAAGGAAATGAGGACCTCTGTCCTGCAACTGCAGAATCTGAATTATGCCAACAAGCCAAAGAAGCTTGGAGGCATTCTTTCCCAGAGCCTCTGAATGCTAACACAGCCAGACTGACATCTTGATTTCAGCTCTGTGACCCACACAAACTATGGTGAACATCCAACGTTTGGGGCTCAATGTCTTACACTTAAATTTCACGTGCTTTAACACTCTCAGGAGGGAACCCACATGTTCCCGTGTGTATCTGAGCAGGAAACCCAGTCACGCTGTGCCTGGACTTCTGACCTACAGAACTGTGAGATAGTCAAATAGGTATTGTTTTCAGTCAGTAAGAGTGTAGTAAAAGAATTAATATTCTACTCAACCTCCATGTTTGTGAACAAAATAAATGGCTGTCATTGTTTTAGGCCACTGTTTCGGGGTGGTTTCTTATGCAGTGATAAACAATCAGAATACCTATACTTATGAAAACAGTAAGGTATATTTATACATTTTAACTGCTTTGAACACTCACTTAAAGAATGAGGAACTCTATTATATGCCATCATTGGGAGAGGAACTGGTATCACTTTCTGGAGAGTAGCTTTTGGTACCTAACAACAATCCTACATCAGGAGTTTACCCTAAGGAAATCAAAAATGTGGGCAAAGATTTATCTACCGACATGATGTCACAAGATTGTTTTTAACCAAACCCTAGAAGAAAGCTAAGAGCCTCCAAATCGGGATTGGTTTCAATAAAAACAGCTCACCGTCTGAAGGAATGCGCTATGAAGCCACTAAGAAAAGAATGACAAGAGGTCTCAACCAGAGTTAATGAATGGGCTTCAGGAGTTCTACATTCAAAATATATCTGTGTGTTTTTCCTGGGAGATGGTGCATAAGCTTAATCAAATTCTCTGATGTAGAAGAGTATTTAGTGACATGACAAAATATTTTTGATACTTTTTTAAGACAAAAAAGCAGATTAGGTGTGTGTACATGCAGAGGTGGCTTTTATTTCCTTCAATAAGTTGTTCATTGTTCTCAAAAATTTGCTCAATGAACATATATTTTTATATTCAGAACACGTTTAAAAAACTGACAGTCTAAGAACTTCAAATTCTTTAATGTTTCATTACTAAAGCCAGCCAAGTTTTCAATGGGGAAAAATGGAAACAAATTGCAAAATTCCTCTACTTTCAATATAATTGTTTAATCAATCTTCTAAAACTGATTTCAAAGAAATTCTAAACAAATAAGCAAACAAAAAAACCCTCACCACAGTCAGAGGAAAGTAGAGTAAAAATTCCTGACTGGTTCTAAATAGCACATCAAAGTGCAATTACATGGAATAGTTTCTCCCTCTAGTGGAGGGAATTAGAACACAGTGTGAAATTTTTGTGAAAAAGTGTACCCTCCTCCTACAAAGTATTAATAATTCATGTCCCTTACATGGAAATATGGAACCAAAAACGTTACAAAGTAAAATTGCTTGATATTCTGTTACTTAAGTAAGACTAATGATAAGGCTTTGGAATAATTTTCCTTCCTGTCATCTGCTCTCCTTCCTCCCTTCTGTACACTGGCTAGGGTGATTTTTCTGGGACAAAGCTCCCATCATATTGGATATCAAATTTTATGTTCAACTTTTTTCCATTTAACATTGAAACCAATCATTTCTCATATAATCAGGGGATTCATAACCTTGATTTTTTTTGTGGGCTACAAAATATTCCACTGAGTGGGTTTACTGGTTAACCATTTTACACATTTAAATTCTTTCCAACTTTTCAATATTGTAAGACAAAATAACCGTTTTCATGCATGAAGGCTTTTTTCCATATTGAGAATAACGTTCCTGCAATAAATCCATAAAAATGAGTTTGAGATCAAAGCAAATGAACATTTTTAAGGCTCTGAGGTACCTATCTCCAAACTTCTTTCCAAAAGATTTCTGAGATTTTATACTGCCATCAGCAATGTATCACTTGGTATATAACCTCTACTATAACTGTTGGCTTACTTCCTCACTTAAAGTGCAAGTTATTTGAAGAAAGGGGGTGTATTTTATTAAGTGTTTATCCCCAGCACCTGTGCCTAGCACAAAGTGGATAGTCAATAAATAACTGCTTAATAAGGAAAATCCCTGCCAATACAAGATGTACGTGTGTGAAAGACAGCCTGTGTGTTTTTCTCTAACTGGATAGATGAAAACTTGTCATCTTCTTTAATGTGCAATCTTTTTGCTTATAATTAGTAATTAAATTTCTTTTAGATTATATTTTTAAAATTCAGATTCTCTGAGGCAAATGGGCCTGGCCCTATCCATTAGCTATATAACCCTGGACAAGTTCTGTAACTCTAGGCCTCAACTTCCTCATCTGTAAAATGGAGATAAGCTCCCATATCACAGAGCTCTTGTAAGGATTACATGAGTTAAAACATATATAAAATTAGAAGAGTGCTTGGTACATAGAATACGTTCAATTAATGCTGAATGAATGAACATGTGAACGCAAACAGTAGTGAAGGGCTTAAAATGAAATAGTCTCATCCCACTCCCACATCCAGCACTCAAGAAGCGACCAATTCTGTACGCAGGTTTTTAATTGTAAAATATGATATGTGTACTGAGAAGTGCACAGGACAAAACTGTCAATGTGACAAATAAAAAGAGAATACTTACATAACCACTACTCAAATCTGAAAGTATTAATACTTGTCAGCATCTCAAAAACCCCCCATATCCTTTTCTCATCACAAGCTCCTTTCCTCTTCCCAGATAAACACCATCCTCATTTCTTGACAATCATTTCCTTTAACCTGCATGCATCCCTAACAAAAGAGGTTAGTTTTGTCAACATCTAACTTTATATAAAGGATCATAGTATTTCTTTCACTCAACATTGGTTTAAAAAATTCATCCACATTGCTGCCTGTAGCTCTATTTCATTCAATTTTATTGCTTGATAGTTTTCCCACTGTACGAATACACATAATTTATTTAATTTTTGACTCTTAATGGACATTTGGTTTGTTTCCAGTTTGTGCTAATGCAAATCATGCACACGAATCCTGCTGTACCGGTTATTCTGGTGCATTTACACAGAGCGGGGGTGAGGGCTGCCGGGTATTTATATATCTTCAGTTGATGGAGAATGCTAAATGCTTTCCAAAGTAGTTGTGTCGATTTATACTCCAGTATAAGCAGGGTAGAAGATTCCCATAGTACTCCAGGTCTACAATACCTGATACTACCAGACTTTATTTATGTATTTGTCAATCTCATTGGCAGGTAGTTTCATTGGTTTTGACTCACTTTTCTCTTATTACTTAATGAAGTCAGACACTTTTCTGTGTTTACTGGCTGTTTGGATTTGCTTTTTTATGAGGTTTATGTCAACTATTGTTATTTTTAAAATTTTTTTAGTTTTATTGTTATTTATTTTTGGCTGTGTTGGGTCTTTGTTGCTGCATGCAGGCTTTCTGTAGTTGCAGCCAGCGGGGGCTACTCTTCATTGCAGTGGCTTCTCTTGTCATGGAGCACAGGATCTAGGCATGCGGGTTTCAGTAGTTGTGGCACGTGGGCTCAGCAGTTGTGGCTCGCAGGCTCTAGAGCGCAGACTCTGTAGTTGTGGCGCACGGGCTTCGTTGCTCTGCGGCATGTGGGATCTTCCCGGACCAGGGCTCAAACCCATGTCCCCTGCCTTGGCAGGCAGATTCTTAACCACTGTGCCACAAGGGAAGTCCAACTATTGTTATTTTGAATTCTTCTCCATTTCCAAGTAATACTCTTACATGACTATTTTCTCACTAAATTTGAGACATTATCTGTTCACTTTCTAATTTACTAAGTAAGGGTTTAGTTCCTTTACACTCTTTCCTGTAGGGTTTAGTTCCTTTACACTCTTTCCTATGTCCACACTGCTCAGTAAGGTTATGTGATCATTAATTATTCCACTGGTCATGATCTCTTTGACTTGTAGTGATATACTTAAAAACCTACATTGTTGATCAACTATATTGATAGTTTAAAAACCTACACTGTTGATCAACTATATTGATAGTTTAAAAACCTACACTGTTGATCAACTATAAACTCGTTCAACGTCATGCTTTGTAAAATGAGGACATTCGTACCATCTTCCCTTTTTTCTACCTCCTGTCTACCTTCCAAACCTAGCTAATACGTTGTCAAAGTTGAACTTTATATTCTGTTCTATGTGCAGTTAAGTCTTCTGTTATTTGAGAGTCAGTACAGCGTAAGGTTTAAGAGAACAGGCAGACAGCCTAATCTCAAAGCCTCGATCCAACCCTAAATTACGTACAGCCTGGGCAAGTTCCTTCCCTGTCTTAGCTTCCTTTTCTCAAAAGTGGCAATGATATTAGCACCAACCTCATAAGGCTATTCAGAGGATTAAATGAGTTAATATATGCAAAAACACTTAGAGCCTAATATATACTAAGTACATACTAGTACACAATACATTTCAGTACATACCAAGTTAATACATACTAAGTATAGTTTAGGTTTGTTATTACATGCAAGTTGACAATAAAAGCTGCAAACCAAGACAGTGTTGCCATTATTACAATTAAATTAATATTGCCCACTGCAAATGTACTGTGTCTCTGTGTATAGACTACACCTCGTTCCATACTGTGTCAGTGTCACTGCCCTTGTGCAGGGTGAACACATACCCCAAGCCACCTTGGGCTGTTCCAGTTTATACCTGTTGTCCTGATGTTACAGCATTATAGTGCCTCCTTACACTATTAAAGTGTTCTGGTGTGGACAACAAATTAGATAGGTGGTCATTACCCCTGTGTGTCACTGAAAAGGGGAACATCTATAGTGTCAAGTTGAAGTGGATTCTTCTCTTGCTTACCAATGGTAGGTTAAAAATCAACCATAGTTTAGTCTGCTTCATGTTTATGTCAGTATAGCCTTTTGTCCTCTGGAGTTCAATTTCCTTCTCCTCTTCCTCTCCCTCCTCCCTTCCAACAGTGCCTAATACCTAGTAAGTTCAATATGCCTCAAGGTGTTTCTAAGCTCTCAATCACACAATCAACAGAAGCCTCTCCAATCTAGACTAGCTGCTCTCTGCACTGAATCCCCTATTACCTTCCTTCTTGGCTTATTGCCTCATTTTGCTGAATTATTTCTATAAATAGCTTAAGGTGTAGCACAGGAGGTAAATTTTTCAAATTTCTTTGTGTACAAAATATCTTATTCAGCCTTCACTTATGACTGATAGTTTGGCTGGATACAAAACCCTAGGGTGAAAACTATGTGCCAGAAAAATTTGGAGGTATCTTTCTAATGCCTTCCAGCATCCACGGTGCTGATGACAACTATGATAAAGTCAGATTTTAACTTTTTTTTTTTTAGGTGACCAGTATTTTTCTCTCTGGAATAGATGTATCCTCTCAGTATTTTATTCTATTTTAATTTATTTTTTCAGTATTTTAAAGTTTCACAATGAAGGGTGCCTAGGTATGAGTCTATTCTTGTTCATCTTGCTCAAAACTTGAGTAACTATTTTCAGTCTGAGGCCTGATGTCTACTTTCAGCTGTGGGGAATTTTGTTGCCCTTTGACAGCTTCCCTCCATTTTTTTTCTGGGTCTGGAGTTTCTAATAGTAACATGTTGGATCTCCCAGATGCAGCCTCTCTAACATATTGCTATCACATTTTCCATTGTGTCTTTCTTTTTTATATACTGAGAAATTTTAAAAATTCCTACTGAATTTATTTCAGCAACCATATTTTCATTTCCAAGACACCTCTCTTGCTTTCTGACCATTCTCTTTTTAATTAACACCCTAGTCTTATTTTATAGTTGCTAGCTCTTTTTAAACCTCTCTCAGGATACTAATTAGGGTTTTTTTCTTAAATTATTTTGTTCCCTAAATTGTCCCCGGTCCTACCAGGATATGTTTTCACTCTTTTTCCCCCTCTCTCATGTTGTAAGCTTTACTCAACTATCAGGCAAATGACAGATATTTCCTATTTAAGAATGAGCGCAGAAAGCTCCCTGAAGTCAACGATTGATTGGCTTCTTATGCAGGAAGAAGTGGGGAGTGACTGTAATAGGATCCCCCCCAAACACTCTTTTCTAGGGTGTAAAAACTCATACTACCTGCCCTAGTTCTCCCCAGTTTCACTGTTTTCAAAATGAAACCATCTCATTTCAGGAGCGTGAGGGCGGGGCTGGGAGTACACTCCTCCAAACACAACCCTTCAATGAGCTCCCCTATTTCAGTCACATTTTTAACTAACTCCACCCTCTCTCTTACATGCGCATCAAAGCATGAAGTTACTTCTGCAGGTGGGGTCAGAATCCTCCTCAGTTGCAGGTGGTCCCTGTGCATATTCTAGGTGATGCTTTTTCTCTGTTCTACTGCTTCAGTTTCACACCCTTCCACTTGTCTTCCGTCTTTCAAAACTATGTTGAAATCTCTTGACTGTTGTTGGCTTATGTACTTAAACACTTTGATACCATCCTTGTAGTGTCTTGTCAAAACGGAGAAGAGCTGCAAGGGTTCTCAGTGCATTCTGAATCTGCTATTCTGTGGTCCCAGTGTTTAAAGTTCTTGGTCTTCCCCAGTGTCTATCACTGCTTTTAGAAATACAATCTCCTGGTCTACTCATGAAGGAAATGAATACGACACATCTAAAATGACAAGGAATGTGGGTTAGATGCTCTAGGGTCTTGTCGTACTCTGCAATTTACTAATAAACCACTTACATGTTACAAATTGTAGGTGCTCATTTATAAAACGAAAGGGGGTAACTCTACATGAACTATAGATTTCTCCTACTGTAACATTTCATAATTTTCTAAGTTTTCTTAAAATTTCTCTATATTATCATTAATTTTAATTAAAAAAATAAAAATCTAACTTTCTCTTTTGAAAATCAAAGAGTAATTACCATAGTCCTACAATAATGGGATAATTAATTCTGAAACCTGTCAAGTTTCATGTTTCATACGAAAAGAAAATCATATTAAATAATTTTAAAAAATTAAACATGTACTTTGTAGCACAAAGACAAGGTTCCCCCAAATGGTATTCCCTTATTTACTAGAAATGTTCAGCTCTGCATTAAAGTTGAAATAAAACAAATATATTATTTTTGAGGTACAAAACTTTCTGATGAAAATCAATTTTTCTTTTCTGTCCATACAAACAAAAGTATGGAATCACATTAGATGTCAGGTTTATTAGGGAATATAATGTAGCTTCTTGATGTTTTTTATTTTAGGAAAGGAGAATATTAACATCAAAACTTTTTTCAACTTTACTTTTATTTAAAATGAAGCCATATTTTCCTCTTATAAAAAGAGAGTTCAACTAGAACTGTCAATTTTCTCATTTGTAAAACAAGAGCACTGAATCAGCTGACTATATTCATTCAGAACTCAATTTCTTTATCTTATGATCACTAAGGTTCTCCCTAAATCTAATATCCTAAGGTTCTAAGGAAAGGAAACTACATTACTAATGACATGTTTTGATTTTTATTTCTTAGAGTTCAAATGTCCACCATTCACCTTGGTCTAAGCTTAAGGAACCATTCAAGGGGATACAATGCAGATGGGAGGAGAAAACAGAACCCTTACTCAAGCTGTGCAGTGTTGCAATCAGGCTTCCATTTGAAAAATAGTCTTCTCTATAGCTTTAAAGTGATAACTTTGTACCTGCAATGCTTCTTGTTTCAAACTGATTTTCTCTGGCTCTTCCTGAACACTTTCTGAGGAATCTTCGACCTCTTCGATTTCTGAGGAGGAAGGACTCTCTACTCTCACAGTCACAGGAAATTCTGATGGACCTGAGTGTCACAAGAAGAAGAGTGTCACAGAGTGTCACAGAGTTGTTAAACTAAAGTGCAAAGAAAGAAGATTGTATAAAAGATAACACAAGCCAGATACCAAATATCCAAATATTAGAGGACATTTAACAAAAGTGATCTGAGGTATCATTATTATTATTATTATTATTTTAATTAATTATTTATTTTTGGCTGCATTGGGTCCCCGTTGCTGCACGCGGGCTCTCTCTAGTTGTGGCGAGCAGGGGCCACCCCTCGTTGCGGTGCGCGGGCTTCTCACTGCGGTGGCCCCTCCTGCTGCGGAGCACGGGCTCCAGGCGCTCGGGCTTCAGTAGTTGTGGTTAACGGGCTCCTGAGCGCAGGCTCAGCAGCTCTGGCGTGCGGGCTTAGCTGCTCTGCAGCATGCGGGACACTCCCGGACCAGGGCTCGAACCCGTGTCCCCTGCATAGGCAGGCGGATTCTTAAGCACTGTGCCACCAGGGAAGTCCCTGAGGTATCATTATTTATAAATGTCTCTCACTGCTCCTTAGTCTAAAACAGGCAATGAATAAGTAAAAATACAGTAACTTATTTTTGCTATGTTACTGTACAGACCTCTGTTGTACATGGTTAGGATTAGTAATGGGAATTAGCCATATTATTTTATTAAGTTTCTTTCACAGAAGCCAAGTGAAGAGCCAAGGTAAACATTTTTTCTCAGATCAACATTATACTGTAAGTGAAAATTTTATTCTTCACCATCAGACAAAAACAGTCCGGAAGAAAATGTAGATTTTCAGAGGAAAATACATCAGTAAAGAGACTGATAAAGAGTCAGAAGAATAATCAGAAAGTCAACATATCTAAGCTGTGAAAAATAGATGTTAAAATTTTAAAAAATAAATCACATACGCATACACAACTAAAACTGACCCATCAAAAATTTCAACTTCTCATCAGCCTTAAGCCAAAACTAGGGTAACAGTAATACAATTCTCCTGTCAAGCTTCACTGCCACTGCAAAGTTGTTCAACAGGACATTTCTAAACATTTAAAAACTGACCTGGTCACAACCCCATAAAAGTCTACAGATCATAAAGAAGTGTGCTGGGATTATATAACTACGCAGAAGACAAGTCACTAGGACATAATTTTGACAACAAGCAGCAAACCTGCAGCATGGGAAATTCCCAACAGGAGAACGAGGCGCACACCCCTCCCTCTGGGCATGCAAGGGCAGGACTGACACCCAAGGTGCTCTTCTCTCAACCTCAGCAATGGTGCCTTTCACAGAGCAACTATGCAGTCTCCCAAGACAACTGGGAAGGAGAATCTGGTACTGACAGTATTAACTTGCCATGAGGCCATAAGCAAGGGAATGTGTGTGGCCTTAGTGAGAGAGCAGAGGTTTGGGAGATGTTGCTTTATGTTGGCTTTCAGATCAGGAATTTGTACATATAGCCCGCAAACAACATTTTTTGAAAGCATATGAACATTCTTGAGTATGACAGCTCCATGTGAGGGGTCAGAAATGGCAGTCAAGTTTGTTTCACTGGGTAACAGCTGATTTGCAGACTGGAGAACAGGCTTCCTTGTTTACAGACATAACCACAAGGCTGCCAGTTGTGTGCCAAATCCACCCAACTACACATTTGCATTGGGAGAGCGACCAGACAAGTTTCACATGGATTTATATCAGAGAGGGAAATGCTTCTTGTAAGGCTCTGTCAGTTTAAAAACCAAAAAGAATGACCATCCACCTTTCCCAATTCAACCCCCTATATATCATAAATATGATAGCTACATACCTGCAACTTATTATATACATCACGAACTTTGATGAATGGAAAGCCCCTAAAAAGATATCAACAAAACGAAGTTAGATCTTGATGTGAATACATCACCTGTTAAACCCAGTTAATACAACTATTTAGTATTATGTACAGTATCCATACAGAACTGTGTATAAAAATAAATAAGCTCAAAAGAAGGACCTGGAGGGCTCTGCTACGGAGAAAACTGAACAGAATTCAGCCGACTGGCCTGGTGATAACTCTCTGAACTGCTGAGAGGGCCCTTCGTTTCCTACGTTCAGGACGGTTGAGATTTCAGTCTCACTTCTTTAAATGGTGATATTAATCGTTCTCTAATTTACCACTCTGTGTGACGAGGATGGACCTGAGATTAAGTGTCTCAAGAAGAAGATAGGAAACCACAGAGTTGTTAAACTCAAGTGCAAAGACTGGGGATTCAACACTATAGTTTATGCAACAGCAATTCACATTACCATTTGCAAAACAGTAGTTGGTTGTCCAATGGGGATTATAAACATCCATTTAACATGAGCTACTGAACAGATACTTTATACAGGAACTACTTCAAGTACTATTTAAAATCAATTCTCTATGTTTTCTTAAGCAATTGTTTACCCCCAATTTCGTGAATACTACCAAGTAAGTCACTTGAAAATCATCTAGAGCAATCTATTTCACTTAGCAAGCCTAAAGCTATAGTTCAACAATTTCATTTACTGTTCTATGACAAAAATTACTATGAACAGCTATCCCCTGGATAAGCAATCAGCTAAAGCTAGTTTGACTCACTAAATCTGATTTACTGAGTTAATAAGCCAGTTGATTTAGAATAGGTCTAATGCATATTTCTCATCCATTCTGTATTAAACTATTCTCCATGCCTAAAATGTCTTTTTTCCCATTCGTACATATCCAAGTTCCTACTTCTGTGCTGTAGGGCTTGGCTCAACTACACCTGCCTTTAGTGAAACTTTTCTCACCTGCACAATTGGTGATAATTTTAGTCTCCTCAAGACTCCCACGGGGTTACCTCTGTTGTGACACTTGAGAAACAACTTGAAACTCCCAATTACTTTTTGTTTCTCTTCCTTAGACGGCTCATTAGGCAGATGCCACGTGTAGTTATCTTCTTTCCTCTATAGAAAGCACCAGAGACCGCCCACATAATAGAAGTTCCAAAATAAAGAATTCTGAACGACTGAAAAAGACAGGGAATGCAAGCACGTTACCTGTTCCTTTTTGCACGTCTGCAGTACGCCACGGCAGGAAACCAGACACACCAGGTGGTAGAGGTTCAGGAGCATAACATTCTTTACCAGCAGAGTGTTTCCTTCCATTACTTACAGGTTTCTTTGCGGCCAAGCCTATGTTTGACAAAGCATGAAAAGAAGGAATCAAGATGTACCAAAAGTCTACAGAGCAACTGTCACATGGTTACACTTTGAAAGGAATAAAACAGGCACTTGACAATGATGCCAAGCCCATTAAAAAGAGGATCGTTTTGTACAAAGGTTTTACGTAAGCCGGCATTTTTAAAAAATATAAGTTCTCTACAGTAACAAGTTATTTTAACTAAAACAAAAGTATTGAGATGTGCAGAAATGCAAAATAAATTTTTAAAATAATCCCAAAGTATGATACATTTTATGTATCATGCAGAAACACTCAAGTTTACTGAATCTTAGAACACTTTTGGCATTTCTGAATCTTAAGGACAGAGAAACACAGATACACCCATGACTTCCGCCAAACAGAATCTTCAGAATTAGACCAAAATTTCAATTTAAGATGAATTTTTCTATGTAAAAACAATAAAAGTTATAAGGCTGCAAGTTGCTGGGTGGTAGGTGAATCAATGTTACTCTCCTATAAGCCTGTCAACCGTCACTGCTCCTTTGATTTCATATAGAAAACACACAAAAAAACAAATGAAACCCACTGGATAAAAGAGTGAAATGTGGAGACTTATCCTATATTTCAGTAGTAAAGAGGCAAGTATCTTTATATGAAATATTTGGTTGCAAAAACTAGACCTACGTGTTAATAGTTTATTTAGAACAAGCCATATATTAAAATTCACATTTAAATATTTAATTTGAATTTACTGAAAACAAACATCATAAGTTAAAATGGTTATATTGATCCTTCAAATCTACTATATTTTATGTTATTTTATTTACTTTAATAGATCTTTATTGGAGTATAATTGCTTCACAATTCTGTTAGTTTCTGTTACACAACAAAGCCAATCAGCCGTATGCATGCACATGTCCCCATAGCCTCTCCCTCTTGAGCCTCCCTCCCACCCTCCCTATCCCACCCCTCTAGGTCATCGCAAAGCACCGAGCTGATCTCCCTGTACTATGCTGTTGCTTTCTACTATATTTTAGCAGCATTAGGATGCAGGGTAAAATGGAGTGTATGTGGTAATATAGGACAAATATTTCATAGAGTGTAGGTTATTGATAATCACCACACGATCCTGTGTGATTTACATGTGTCTTAAAAATATATAGGAGCTCAGTTCATTTTGTGCTATTTTATTGTGTTTTCTAACTTAACTACCGTCAAAAAAAATGTTTGCATGCATGTGGGTTTGTATGTGTATACCCTTCCTTTACTTTCAGAAACTAATGCAAATACATTTGTATAAAATTTTTTTTCTCTCCCTTCCACCCCCCCACCTCCACCCCTGATATCTAATTTGTCACTAGATCTCCCTAAATTTACCTCCCCATCTGTCTCAGCCCTTCTTTTCCATTTCCACAGACTTCATAGAAGGGAAAAGTGAATATCTGAATGTTTGCCACAGGGTACACACTATATACTTTTTCTTATTTCATCCTTTTAGCTTCGTGCAGTTATCATCATGAATTGGGCTTCAAGGTTAGGAGACTGAAATTCTCAGAAATTTAAGTCATTGCCTGAAGTCTCACAACCAGTAGTTTTTTTTTTTTTTCACACACACACACTGTGCTTTATTTTTACAAGAGATAAATAGACTGACACCAAGCATTGTACATGGATGACCACGACAAAAGCAACAACGATTGCAATTACCAAACATGAAACACACTCATACTATGTCATAATATTGACATTCAGTCCAGTAATCCTCCACTGTAACAGCTCCTTTACTTTGCAGTGAAAATTGATTTTATACAAATACATTTGTATAAAAAATTTTTTTAATTACACTTTTTTTGTTAGGAGATAAAAAAAATTTCTAATAAAAGTTCCCATCTTTTTTTAGGCATACGTAATTACAATATAAATGTGACACAATTCACACCATTATTTCACCCCTATACTCACCTGGATCTAGGTATGTACCCAGATACTGATTTGGCTTACCTCTATGTCTCCAAATAACTGAGGCAAATACAAAAAAAAAGCCTAAGAAATAAAATTACTCTTAAAATAGCTCAATGAGCTTGTATACTTCAGTTACATTTCCACTTTGTTTAATCATTCTAAATAAAAAAAAAAGTTTAATTGTTTTCTTCTCATTCCATGATGCCCTATTATATACCACCAGGTACTAATTTTACAGAATTCCTAATATGTTTTACATATACATGTTTTATTTATATATATTTCCATTTCTAATATCATAACAAAAAAGTCAACTTAGCTATTTTAAGAATGCTTTACATATGATATAAATTTTTAATAATAATATCTAATTAGTGTGATATCACAAATCTTAACTTATTTGTATGTACTATTTGATTATTAAAATATCATTCTCTTGAAATAACAATTGGCAATCATAAGCTTTTTTTTGACTTCATAAACACTCTTAACAACTTCTATTTAATACACTATTGTCCAAGCAAGTTGATTAATAGAGAATCAAAAACATACATCTTGAAGTTGAAAAAAACAAAAGCTGTATTTATGAAGATGTTTACAATAGTTTATTTTAGGTTATTTCCAATTTTTCACCAATTTAAAAAATTGACCAACTCAATGAAACCTTGTGAATACAATGTTAAAAAGCATAACTATGAATCATAAAATTTAAATTTAGTATGAAAAGATAAGAATGGCAAATTATATTGAAGCTATGTGGTATTATGTTTATAGACAGCAGGAAGAGAAAATAAAAATGTAAATATTGCTTGACAGGATAATGAGATTAGAGGTGGTCTCTTAAATTTTTCATTGTTATGCTAATACAATACATTTATGAAACCCCAAAATCTTCAAACAACACATTTTAAAAAAATTATGGTAAAATACACAAAACAGAAAATTTATCATTTTAACGATTTTAAAGTGGACAGTTCAGTGATATTAAGTCAACAAATTTTTAAAACTTTCAGAGGGTACCTGAATAAAAGATGTGTTGTCCATTGGTGATTTTAATGTATCTGGTATAGAACTAAAGTCACCACAAAACTTTTTCTGGGAAATTGGCAGATCATAAACATAAAAAATTTGTTTTGCTTTATATTAAACCTTATTGTTTTACTGTTTCAAAATTCAAATTTACTCACAAGAAAGAGTCAGTTTCATATTAGATTTGGTTTAACAAATGCTGCTCCTGCTATTCATTCTTATCACCAAAAAAAAAAAAAAGATTATTTCTGACTAACGATAATATGTTGAGAAAATAAAAAGTTAAGGTCTCTTAGAAACAATACAAACGTTATCAGTAGAAGTAAATTATAGCAAATTTATAAATTCAGGAGAATGTGAAACTTATACCACTGATTGTTAAAGGGTTTTAAAAGCTTTTTATTACATTTGGTAACAAAATTATAGGCTTAGTTGTAAAATCCTGGGTTAACTACCACTTGGAAAATTAAATATACATTACAGTAAACATTTAGAAAATGTTTTTCTAAAATGTTCAATGTAGGTCAATAAACTTGTCTGTAGAAGTCTTTTATAAGGATAATACATATTTCAAGTTTTTTTTATCATTGAGAGAAACAAGATATTACCTGATTCAAAAATTTGGGTAAGAATTTCAAAGAAAGAAGCAGGGAACAATGGGAAGGTTGCAACTGGGAAGAAATTTTGTTTCTTATGGCACAAAGGTAATTCTGCATTAAAAAAAAAAATCATTCCTCAAAAGCACCACTACTAAAATTATCATCAAAGTGCACCCCAAATTTCAATTGCAAAGTATTAGAAGTAATCATCCACCAGGAAATATTTTCAAAATAATGAAGTTTTTATGAGATCCAAACAATAATGTTGGTTAATATTAACATCTCTTTAAATTCATTTATTATATCTATATTCTATAAATTCTCATAAGTATCAAAATAATTATAGGCCTCCTAATATGCATGTGGTTAATATTGGCTGTTTTAATTTTAGCACACCCGAAAACATAAGGAGTATAAGTTCTAGTAGCATTAAAAAAAAGAAAGAGTTACTAATTCTAATAGTATCTTTTCCTTTTCGACTACTTCCTATAATTATAGTTCTCTTTTTCTGTCTAGCAGTTTTGGATGGTTCCTTCACCGATGGAGAAGTTATCCACTGGTACTGAGACAGAAATGATAAATATGTCATTTAAGTTACAGGTAATTTAGGAGGGTTTGATCTTCATTGGAAATTAAGATACTTTAAGTTAATAAAAGGTTTTCAATCTGCATTTCTGGGAACCTAAATTAAAGCATCACACAACATTTTCAAAAACAGAAAAGCCGTTTCATTTGACTAAAAACTTAGTTTTAAGATGGCAGAAAGTACCTTGATAATTTTCTTTTCAGAAAGAAAGAAAAACAAGCCATTAAAGAGAAATTCTTCCGGGAGAACTAAAACATGTTCTATACCTCTGACTTGGCACTCCTTCCATCTGGAGAACTTTTTTGATAAATGCTTTCGTCACAGAATGATCTAAAGTAAAATAAATTGAAATTAGAGTAATTATTTCCCAGTGAGGGCTATTTCCATTTAAAACCAAAAGCCAACTAATTATTGCTTTCCCATAAAATTAAATATGAAATCTACATTATATAATTATACACTTATTTCCCCCTTTGTGTATTCTAATTTCTTCCTCAAAAACCTAAGATGCCACCTTGCAGACTGCCTCCAGTGGCTACTATTTTGGCAGCAGCAAAGGTCAACTTTAAACATTTTGCACCTAAAGTGGCTTTGGATACCTTTGGGTATAAAGTACAGTCTGAGCACTGTCCAGACACTTAGATAACTAAAGCGGCTTTGGATACCTTTGGGTATAAAGTACAGTCTGAGCACTGTCCAGACACTTAGATACCTCAAGCGCATCTAAGATAACAAACCAAAGTCCTGATATTCCCTCAAAAGCTGCTCCTCCCATCAGCCCCCTTTTTCTAAGTGATACCACCCAGTGGCACACATAATCATCAACGACTTGTCTCCTTGTTACTATTTCCTTCATACCCCACATCTAAACTATCAGCAAGCCCTGTTAGCTACACCCTCAAAACACAACCTGAATTCAACCACTTTTCACTTGCCCCAAACTTCCAACCTAAGCTAAGCCATAAACATCTCTTATTTGGACCACTGTGATAGTCTCCTAACTGGTCTCCCTGTTTCTCTTCTTTATCTCCCCAAGTCTATTCTCTATACCAAGTCATCTTATGCAGATATTATTTGGATCATGCCTTTTTCCAATTCAAAACCCTCTACTCATTTAGAATAATCCACATCTTTACTCTGGCCTTCAAGACTTTACAAGATCAGACCCCTGGCTAGCTCCTTGACCTCACGTCATACCACACTCTTCTTCACTCAGTACTCTGGCCATGTTGGCCTCCTTGCTTTTCCTTAAATACTCCACCCACCTACATGCCTGCATACTCATTGCCTCCTTGTCCTGGAGTGTGCTTACCCCAGATCTTCCATGGCTTGCTCCTCTCTTCATTCAGGTCTCCGTTCAAATGCCACTTCTCCAGTGAAGCTGTCCCCTAACAAACCTATCCAATGGAGTCCTACGTGCTCCCCCTCACTCTCCTCACATTACGATATTTCTGCACTTCCTACTATCTAAAATTATATTACTTATCTGTTTACTCATTTCTATCTGAACCCCTTCACTAGAATGTAAGCTCCACGAGGGCAAGACTTTTGTCTGTCTGGTTCACTGCTTTATCCCTAGTGCCTGACCCGTATCTGGCACACAGAAGCTATTTAAAAAATTACTTGTGAAACTGACAAATGAATAAAGTACTCCTTGCAAGAATTCAGAGGTGCACAACAAGGAAATAATGCTCTTGGTGGAAGCAGGCTTAGTATCTAGGTTCACCTCTATTCAGAGTAGAGATAAGAACAATTTAAAGGTATAATTCACTTTTAATTAGTACATTATCTGCTAAAAACATAAGGGAAGTGCAACATTAGAAAAGTACAGTTGACGCTTGAACAACATGGGTTTGAACCTCGCGGGTCCATTGACACACGGATATTTTTCAATAAATATGTACTATCGTCCTACACGAGCCAAGGTTGGTTGAATCCACAGATGCGGAGCCACTGACTATAAACTTATACCCAGATTTTCAACTGCGTGGGGGGCGGCACCCCTAACCCCCAAGTTGTTCAAAGGCCAACTGTATACGATGAGGAAAGTGAAACACATTAAGTTTTAAAAACTGTCAATACGTGAACAAACTCTTTTTGTTGTTCTATGTGTTAATCAATTAAAAAAAAAAAGTGACCACATACCAACAAGTGGATTTTTTCTTATATCCAAAACAACCAGAGTTCTGTTGCTTTCAAGGGCCTTTAGTAAAGCCTTTGCTCCTTCACTGGTGAGGCCACACTGCTGCAGGTCAAGTGCTTTCGCTGAAAGACAAAAGGTCACTTGCGAAGTCTATACAGATTTAACATATAGACAACTCTCATTTTCTCACGTGTGGAAGAGTCCTGCACAAGACCAGCCATGGCAGGTTTGTAATTTTGGGTATGGAAAAAAACAGAAACGTATACGCACACACATAATGCATTAATCCAATTTAAAAACCTCTTCTTGGATGTGCAATGATAACCTTGGCTTTAGTACCAATAAATCATCCAACATATTTTACAATTACAGAACTGAAGAATAACTGTATATAACCTATGAGCAAAAAACATCACAAAATGAATCTCAGTTCATAATTAGCAAGGGCGGCAGTGGCAGTGTAAACCTCACAGGCAAAAACTGGTGGAGCTCAGAAATGCACTGCATTCTTTTGATCACGATCTTGAGCTCCAAATCACACTTGAAACTAGTTAAAAGGGGAAAACAAAATAGAAGAAATGTAATAACTGTTAGTTTTAGAGCAAAAAGGACAAGTCTAAGAGGATACAAATAATAACAAATTCAAACAATGTGTGAATAGAGAATACATACTAAAAACCTATCATGAAAGTATGATGGTCAAGAACTCTCTCCATAAAAAGTCAGACAAAAACCAGAAAAACTGATCATGAATTCTAGGAGTTCTGGGGCTGAACAACCTACTCATTTAAACCAAAGGGATCATCACCAAAGCACAGGTATTAAAAAACATTACATGAAAGGAAACTATCATGAGTCTTTTTTTTAAGTGTTGTGTGGACCATCACATTAAAATAACTGGAGTCTTTCAACACCCCCATGACACACAGAAATAGCAAGTCAGACATACGGATCTGACAGGATATGATACAACCCTTACAAACTCTCACTACAGAAGAATGGACACAGAGTATTATTAGCCAAATAGCCAAATTAATACAAAGAGCCAGTAAACCTCACCAGTAAATCAAATGAATACAAATAAAACAAAATGTGGTTATTCTCCTATGAGATTAAGCCAGGATTCTGTAAGAAAAGCCTTTAAAATGTCTATACCCTTTTGATCCAACAACTCTCTTTCAAAGAATTTAACCAAAAGAAATAGTCAGAGATATAGGTAAGGATATATATCGGAGTACTATTTGTAACTGAAAAACTGGACAAAGCTTATATACAAGAATGGATAAGCTATGCGCACTGTGGCATATTCATATAATGGAATACTGAACAATCACAAAAAGTGATGCAGGAGATGCAAATTGACTGACTTGCTAAAATGCTCATACTGAATTAACTGAAAAAAGTTATAAAATTTGGAGTAATCCTACTTGCATAGAAAATGGAGAGGTACTCATTTTTGTAGTTTTACAGTTTTTTACAAGTGCTACAAGCCAGTGTTTGTGAGAGGCAGGTTTCACACCCACTGTTGGGGTGGACTACAAATTGGCATAGCATTTCTGGATGGTAATTTGGCAATCTGTATCAAAAGTCTTAAAAATATGTCACACTCAGGTCATTCCACTTCTAGTTCCTTATTCTACAGAAGTAATCCCGATGGACACAGAGGTGTATACACAACATATTCACAATGTTTCTGACAGGGAAAAACAAACTGTCTAAATCTAATGGCAAAGAATTGATTACACTATGGGACATCAGTATGATGGAATACTACATGATACATAATTAAATGGAAAAAGCAGGACTATGAAATAGCAAGTATACTACAATTTTATTTTTGTTATCCCTAAGTGTACAGAATATATTCATAGAAAAAAAAAAAAGACTGAAAGTATATACACCAAAATGAACAGTGATTATGTCTGGGTATTAAGATTACAGGTAATTGTTCTCTTGTAACTCTGCATTTTCTATAAAGAATATATGCAACTCGTAGAGGAAGTTTACAAGCAAAATAAAACCTATCAGAAAAATGAGGCTTTAAAAAAATATCCTATCACGACAGTATCACGCCAAAAGCTAAGCATATAGCATATTAAAAATTCCATATTTTCAATTTTAGAATTTACCTCCAAGCCACAAATCCTCACTAAGAGATTCTGCAAAAGCACTTGTACCCAGGTCACCAATGAGCGTGTTGCAGTTCAGAGTGATGCGCCTCAAACCAGCCATACAGTCAAGATCAGGTCTCCTGGAACGAAGACTCTCAGCCCAGGTTTCTTCATGCCTTCTGGTAGTCTGATACTTCAAAGATTTAAAGGGATGAAATTACGATGCTTGAATAAGGAAACAGTGTGTGCCTACCGAGTATGGCTTATTATGTCAGAGATTTACACACACACATATCAAGCATATATGGCAGGGGAATCAATCTGAGAAATTAAACAGTCACTTCTGGTTTACAAGTCCAGTGACCCAGATTCTATTCCGTCAGTGATTAGATTCCAGCCACTGGATGACCTGTTACTGAACAGTTATGTAAAGTTGGACAACTCAATTACAGTCTATGAATTATTTTCCGTATCTTCTAAGTCAGGGAATTGGTTCTAAATTCTATCATTGCTGAGGCTCTAAATGTCATCATTCTGTCCTCCAATCGTTTCCAAACACCTGACTGGGCAACCCATAAGAAAACTTTTTAATATGCATCTTATTTATTAACAAATTATGTACACGAAGTTCTATACATATACTGTATGTACATTATAAACCACACATATTTTAAAAATGATACAAAGGCAAATAGGTTCTAATATTTTCTTTTCCTAAATCTAAGGCATTATTTTATTATTATTATTATTATTTTAAAATATTTATGTATTTATTTGGCTGTGCCGGATCTTTAGTTGCGGCATGCCGGATCTTTTAGTTGTGGCATGCAGGATCTTAGTTACGGCATGCATGTGGGATCTAGTTCCTTGAGCAGGGATCGAACCCGGGCCCCCTACATTGGGAGCGCAGAGTCTTCACTGCTGGACCGCCAGGGAAGTACAAGGCATTATTTTAAAAACTGTATTACAAAATGGATCTCACATGCTACCTAGGGTATGCACACAAACTTTAGAGGCCTGGACTATGCACAGCCAGTTGGATGTGCCTTGGGAAAATAATGGTTTGACATTTAACCACAAGTATTGTCTTAAAGACATTCAATTCTTGATATTCATAAAATAAAGTTTGGTAATAGGGAACACTGACTTTAAATGAAAAAAGTCTTATTACATTCTTGAAAAAATAAAAGACTCAAAGTGCCTTTGACACTCTAAAATGAAAATCATTAGTGTCATTTTTCTATTAACAATAACTTATAAAAGCTCCAAGCAGAAATAACAGCAATCACTTACACAGTGCTTAGTATGTGCCAGGCACTATTTATACAGATTAGTTCATTTAAACCTCATGATGAGGCACAGAGGTTAAGTCATTTGTCCATGGTCACTTGCTATGAAATGGGAGAAAGGAAATTTGAACCTAGACCATTTGGCTTAGGCACCCAAGTTCTTGACTGTTTTCAACCCCAGGGGTCAATGGACTTGCACTGTATAGGCTCAAAGAATTTTTCAATTTTTAAAATCTAAATTTAAACACTTCCAGCTTTGTGGGCTATACAGTTTCTGTTGCAACTACTCAACCCCACTGGCGTAGGCTGAAAGTAGCCATAGCTATCATGTAAACAATGGGTGCGACTATGTTCCAAAAAAACTTTCCTTACCAGGCGACAGGCTGGATCTGGCCCACCAGCCATAGTTTACCTACCCTTGATCTGCACCATCAAACTCTTCAGAAGGCTTCATGTCAAATTAGTAAATAACTTTAGGCCTAAATACAGTAATTATAACCACTGTAAAGTTGTTAAGGCATTATTTTAAAAACTGTATTTACTAATTGCAGATGTAGTGATTTTTATTAGTTTATAAACTACAGCAGCTAGTAAACACTTGATTCATTTAAGTCTTGAAGACTATAATGGCATAGTTTTTTCACAGTATCACAATCAATGTTTTCAGTAACTAAAAATACATTAAAATATTATTATATATTAAATCTCTTATTTCTAAAATTAAGTGGACTATCTTTACTAAATGGCAGAATCCCAAACTGAAAACCGGTCATATTCTTTCAACAAAACGAAAGCTGCACTCACACGTATCAAAAGACAAAAATGAACTGCCATCTGTATCAATATATTAATGTGCTTCAATCACATGTGTTTTCATGAAAGTTCAAACATAAAAAAATCACCTTTAAGATCTTGGCCATGTGATCTGCTCCCTGCCATGTCAGATTACACCCCGTGAAGTTTACTGTCTTAAGAGTGGTAGAGTTCTTTACGCCTTGACAAATAACTAAAAGAAAGAAAAAAAGCCACACACACAATAAGATGAAGAGCCTATACATTTGTCAGTCTTGACTTATTTGCTTTTCTTGAGTCAATTGGAGGTTTATAGCCACATTCTTAAAATCATTAACTACAATCTTCCCAAACAGGTAATTGACGAACAGATGCATTCGAAAACTTGTCAGTAACAAAGTGTTATTCCAGTTTACAGCAGCAGTTTAATTCTATTTAGATACTAAAACTGAATACACTGAATACTGCAAACTTTATTCCCAACCTCTCAGTAAAATACTACATACCTTTTGAGACATAGGAAAAAAAAGAAAAACCTAAAAATCTTAAGACTCTTCCTATTTTCATTTCCAAGGATACTTCCCAATCTTGATGATCAATCAGCGATTTAAATGTCAACTATAAACCCAGTATTTTATTAGGTGCTATGCAGTATACTAGAGCAATAGAAGAGAGAGGACCTCAAACCCTCTGCTCCCTCAAATTGAAAGGCAGGCTTCCTTACCCCTCCAGACCACTACTGGACACAGGGAACACACACTAATGTTTCAGGACCCCAACTAACAGTCACCTGCTTTGTGATTACTTCCATGACACACTCCCACTAACACCACTGAGTTTGCTGCTCTTACGGGACGTGACATATATTTCCTATTTTAACACATACCACAGTGCGTTATAATTATGATTGCAGATACATGTTCTAACAATTTAAAGAGAATGATGACTTTTTTGCTCTTTACATCTTGCTATTTCCCTTCCCATAATATTTCTTGAAGAGAAACATTAAAATATAGACAAACACAAAAAAACAGAAAATATACAAAATGTGTGGTTTGTGGCTTAACACAAACTTAAGTAAAATTAGTTCTGACGGTATCCGGCATGACAAACTTCCACGGTACAAATGAGAATGGACCAAGGTTTGAGCAGGCACAGGAGACAACCTAGGCATGAACGACACCAAGAAAAGGTAGACAGGAAGTAACATGGTGTGTAGGATATCACGAGACCAGTCTGATGAGAAGAGACTTAACCAAGACTGAAACTCACTTTCTAAACCTCCGTCTCCAAGTGGACAATTCGCAAGACACAGGTGCACCAAAGTGGCCGATTTATTCAATCCCTTTAATGGGGAGAACAAGTTTAAAATTTTATTGCTTTAGTCTGCTCCAAAAGCAACTATCAAACGTTGGCAGGACACAATGAAGGCTTACCTTTGTTAACATAGTTAAGTCGCTCTCTCTAAGAACTAGCCCATTTAGCTCCAGGTTCCTTAGCGCGCCCGACACACTTACACAGCTTTTAAGAGCTTTACACAACTGCAAGGTCACATCTTTATTTCTTATCGCAGGAACACGACTTCTGTAAACTTTATTTCTGTCACAACCTAAACCAAAATTATTGTAAAATGAGTGATTTAAACCATATATTTTATCATCACTAAAAAGCATCTAAATAAAAAAAAAAAAGCATCTGCTCTGTGCTAAGGATAAGAAACGACTCCTGCCCTTAAAGCCTTCATTAAGGAGGGAGATGTATAAACTCAAAATTTCAATCACATGAGATAAAGAACCATAACCTTTGTGCACAGAGGTTCCTATGGAGGCAAAAAGTTATATCTAAGTGACGGCTTCATGATAACCCTGAAGGAGAATCTAGAAAAGATGAGAGTATGCAGAGTTGGAGTAGGAGGTGCATTACCTACACAGGGAGCACCTGTGCAGACACTCAAGCCCGACACCTGCTGGGCACTTTAAATACTGCAGGTGGGGATGACTAAAGGCCAGGGGGCCAAGTGGGAGAAGAGACAGAAAGGAAAATAGAGATGCTGGCCGAAGCAAGCCTGGGAGAGAGCCTGGCTTGTATCCCACAAGTGATGAGGCCTGGGGCTACCACTGGCTGAGTAAGGGTGCCTCCGCTGATTAGAGAAAGGTGCCCCGCTGCTGAAGGACCGATTAGATAAAGGGAGTGATCACAAAAAGATCCCCTTCCTCAGGGTCAAAGAGCCCCACGAGGCTTGGCCGAGCACAGTTCAGACTACACGCCTCTGTGCAGAGCACACGCTGGGCGGCTAGTATGCACTAACTCTGTGTGGGCAAGCCATTAGCAGCATTATTTTAAGCGTATCTTTTTATGTTAGAAGATCACTCAACCCGAGTAGGCAGATGAATTTAGAGGAACTGATGAGCCCAGGGGCCGCAAAACCACCCAGGAGCTTCTGCCATAGTCCGGGCAAACTGTAATATAATATGGATGAAGAAGCAAATTTAGGAGGAGGCCAAAATCTACAAGCTAGACCCACTGGATGAAAAACACAAAGAAAGTTCAGTGAAGGAACTCTGAAGAGAATGGGCTCTGCAATAAACTTTTCTTACATTCAATGTCAAATATTAGGCAAAATTAAGTACCGTGGCCTTTCAGGTTCCTTCCAGCTCTCATTTCTTTTGATTTCTAACTTATTACTCTGGTTAAGTAAAGTCCCCTCAGAGGTACAGAACAGTTCTTACACCTGAATGGGATGCAAAGAATAATCTGACTTCTCTTCACCAGGGGATGAGTTGAACTGTCCTTGCAGAAGAGATAACACATGGTGTGGACTCCAGATCCTAGAAAAGGGCCAGGCACACGATAAGTATTCAGCTGTTTGAAAACAAATGAACAATCATTTCCTCTCCTAAATCTTCACATCCTTCCTCTGCTGGCTACTTTCTCTCAGCTTATAAACATCCTCAAATATACTCACTTAAAAAACTCTCAGACATATGATTCTTTGTATCGTCTTGTGGGTAACCTAAGTCTCTCCCATGCCTTCAAACACCTGTCCTCCCAAAAAGCCCAGATCTGAACCTTGGGCCCAGAGCCGTCTACCAAGCCCCTCAAAAGCACTGAAGATGAAGTAAGATCCTCTCCCCACCCCCAATCCCTTCCAACTGTGCTCTGTATCTCCCAAAAAGATGCAGCTGTAAACTGTCACCCACGCTTGCTGCCCTCCCTTTTGTAACTGGTTACCAGGCCCCACCCATTCCCTCTCGGATCTCCAAAATCCAGTTCAACATTTTATAACTTACGTGGGACCTTTAGATTACAATTCACCCTGCACCCAATCAACTGCCTTCCACATGGAGTTCCGAGTGAGCCTCTAAACCAGAAGTCCATCTCACTGTTCTTTAGGGTTTCCCACAGCCTTCAGGATAAACATCCAAACTTCTGACAGGACAAACAAGGCCCCTTTCTGTTGGGCCCCACTAGGTTTCCAGTAACAACTCTCATTTCTTTCCCAAACCCTGAGGTCCAGTCCTGTACATTAGTTTTGCCATATTTTCTTGTACTTCTCAAACTTTGACACACTGCTCCCTCCTGCCACCCCAGGAGGTTCTACTCTCCTTAGAAAGGATGGCACCTCCTCCAGGAAGCCTACCCTGAATTTTTCCCTTCCAAGACTCTGTGCTCTGCAAAGGTGAAAGGTGGGGGGGAGGGATAAATTAGGAGTTTGGGATTAACATATACACACGGCTATATATAAAACAGGTAATCAACAAGGACCTACTGCATAGCACAGGGAGCTCTACTCCATATCCTGTAATAACCTGCATGGGAAAAGAATCTGAAAAAGAATGGATATATGTATAACTGAATAACTTTGCTGTACACCTAAAACTAACACAATATTGTAAATCAACCATACTCCAATATAAAATAAAAATTAAATTAAAAAAAAAAAGAATCTGTGCTCTGCAGCACCAGAACTCACTTCTTCCAGAGCACTGAGTACTGCGCTTGTGTTTACTTGCCACCCAGTAGAAGGGGAGCTTACCTAGGGCAGAAGCATCGTCTCCAGCAGCCCATGGTTCTGACAACTCATTCAAGTGCCAGGATACTTTACACACATAACGTGCTTAATTAATTGTAAGAACCCACAGAAAGAGTGGTTTTTAATGTCATTTTACAAGTGTGGGGATTGCAGTTCAAAAGTAACCTGCGCAGGCCACAGAGAGCATAAGCCCTGGAATTCAAACCCTAAGCTGCCTTCACACCGGTGTTCTTTCCACTACATGATAACGACTATTGAAAAAAAGATTCTTTTTTCCTGAGCCCTTTTTTAATGGAAAGGAAATGAAGCTGGGATAAATCAATCCTAATCGCTTTGATCTGTACCAGGCAAAGTCATTCAACAGACCAGGTAACATCTATGGAACAATTAAAGATGCTCCAAACTCTGCTAAATGTTCTACACTGTAGAGTCTACAAGCATTAACAGAGTGAGTCCTTGTAACCGCCAGAGAGTGGGTCCTGTTAAGCCCATGCTCCAGATGAGAACACTGAGACCTAGAAGCCTTAAGGCACTCGGTCGGGGTCACCGAGCTGGCAGGAGTCCTAGGCCGCACGCCCCGTCTAGTGCACGCACACCTGGGCACTGGGCACCGGTTCTAGTGCCCACCCTCCACCTTGCACCATCTAAAACCCCACTTCGCAGCGCCCACACGAGAGCCCCTGGAAGCGGGAACTACAGGTCTTTTGTCTCCTTAGGTAGGTTTATTCCTAGATATTTTATTCTTTTTGTTGCAGTGGTAAACGGGAGTGTTTTCTTAATTTCACTTTCAGATTTTTCATCATTGGTGTATAGAAATGCAAGAGATTTCTGTGCATTAATTTTGTATCCTGCTACTTTACCAAATTCATTGATTAGCTCTAGGAGTTTTCTGGTAGCATCTTTAGGATTCTCTATGTATAGTATCATGTCATCTGCAAACAGTGACAGCTTTACTTCTTCTTTTCCGATTTGGATTCCTTTTATTTCTTTTTCTTCTCTGATTGCTGTGGCTAACACTTCCAAAACTATGTTGAATAATAGTGGTGAGAGTGGGCAACCTTGTCTTGTTCCTGGTCTTAGTGGAAATGGTTTCAGTTTTTCACCATTGAGGACGATGTTGGCTGTGGGTTTGTCATATATGGCCTTTATTATGTTGAGGAAAGTTCCCTCTATGCCTCCTTTCTGCAGGTCTTTTATCATAAATAGGTGTTGAATTTTGTTGAAAGCTTTCTCTGCATCTATTGAGATGATCATATGGTTTTTCTCCTTCAATTTGTTAATATGGTGTATCACATTGATTGATTTACGTATATTGAAGAATCCTTGCATTCCTGGGATAAACCCCACTTGATCATGGTGTATGATCCTTTTAATGTGCTGTTGGATTCTGTTTGCGAGTATTTTGTTGAGGATTTTTGCATCTATGTTCATCAGTGATATTGGCCTGTAGTTTTCTTTCTTTGTAACATCTTTGTCTGGTTTTGGTATCAGGGTGATGGTGGCCTCGTAGAATGAGTTTGGGAGTGTTCCTCCCTCTGCAGTATTTTGGAAGAGTTTGAGAAGGATAGGTGTTAGCTCTTCTCTAAATGTTTGATAGAATTCACCTATGAAGCCATCTGGTCCTGGGCTTTTGTTTGTTGGAAGGTTTTTAATCACAGTTTCAATTTCAGTGCTTGTGATTGGTCTGTTCATATTTTCTATTTCTTCCTGGTTCAGTCTCGGCAGTTTGTGCATTTCTAAGAATCTGTCCTTTTCTTCCAGGTTGTCCATTTTATTGGCGTAGAGTTGCTTGTAGTAATCTCTCATGATCTTTTGTATTTCTGCAGTGTTGGTGGTTACTTCTCCTTTTTCATTTCTAATTCTATTGATTTGTGTCTTCTCCCTTTTTCTCTTGATGAGTCTGGCTAATGGTTTATCAATTTTATTTATCTTCTCAAAGAACCAGCTTTTAGTTTTATTGATTTTTGCTATTGTTTCCTTTATTTCTTTTTCATTTATTTCTGACCTGATCTTTATGATTTCTTTCCTTCTGCTAGCTTTGGGGTTTTTTTGTTCTTCTTTCTCTAATTGCTTTAGGTGCAAGGTTAGGTTGTTTATTCGAGATGTTTCCTGTTTCTTGAGGTAGGCTTGTATTGCTATAAACTTCCCTCTTAGCACTGCTTTTGCTGCGTCCCATAGGTTTTGGGTCGTCGTATCTCCATTGTCATTTGTTTCTAGGTATTTTTTGATTTCCCCTTTGATTTCTTCAGTGATCACTTCGTTATTAAGTAGTGTATTGTGTAGCCTCCATGTGTTTGTATTTTTTACACATCTTTTCCTGTAATTGATATCTAGTCTCATAGCGTTGTGGTCAGAAAAGATACTTGATACGATTTCAATTTTCTTAAATTTACCAAGGCTTGATTTGTGGCCCAAGATATGATCTATCCTGGAGAATGTTCCATGCGCACTTGAGAAAAATGTGTATTCTGTTGTTTTGGGGTGGAATGTCCTATAAATATCAATTAAGTCCATCTTGTGTAATGTATCATTTAAAGCTTGTGTTTCCTTATTTATTTTCATTTTGGATGATCTGTCCATTGGTGAAAGTGGGGTGTTAACGTCCCCTACTATGATTGTGTTGCTGTCAATTTCCCCTTTTATGGCTGTTAGTATTTGCCTTATGTATTGAGGTGCTCCTATGTTGGGTGCATAAATATTTACAATTGTTATACCTTCCTCTTGGATCGATCCCTTGATCATTATATAGTGTCTTTCTTTGTCTCTTATAATATTCTTTATTTTAAAGTCTATTTTGTCTGATATGAGAATTGCTACTCCAGCTTTCTTTTGATTTCCATTTGCATGGAATATCTTTTTCCATCCCCTCACTTTCAGTCTGTATGTGTCTCTAGGTCTGAAGTGGGTCTCTTGTAGACAGCATATATATGGGTCTTGTTTTTGTATCCATTCAGCCAGTCTGTGTCTTTTGGTGGGAGCATTTAATCCATTTACATTCAAGGTAATTATCGATATGTATGTTCCTATTCCCATTTTCTTAAATGTTTTGGGTTTGTTATTGTAGGTGTTTTCCTTCTCTTGTGTTTCTTGCCTAGAGAAGTTCCTTTAGCATTTGTTGTAAAGCTGGTTTGGTGGTGCTGAACTCTCTCAGCTTTTGCTTGTCTGTAAAGGTTTTAATTTCTCCATCACATCTGAATGAGATCTTTGCTGGGTAGAGTAATCTTGGTTGTAGGTTTTTCTCCTTCATGACTTTAAGTATATCCTGCCACTCCCTTCTGGCTTGCAGAGTTTCTGCTGAAAGATCAGCTGTTAACCTTATGGGGATTCCCTTGTGTGTTATTTGTTGTTTTTCCCTTGCTGCTTTTAATATGTTTTCTTTATATTTAATTTTTGACAGTTTGATTAATATGTGTCTTGGCGTGTTTCTCCTTGGGTTTATCCTGTGTGGGACTCTCTGTGCTTCCTGGACTTGATTAACTATTTCCTTTCCCATATTAGGGAAGTTTTCAACTATAATCTCTTCAAATATTTTCTCAGTCCCTTTCTTTTTCTCTTCTTCTTCTGGGACCCCTATAATTCGAATGTTGGTGCGTTTAATGTTGTCCCAGAGGTCTCTGAGACTGTCCTCAGTTCTTTTCATTCTTTTTTCTTTATCCTGCTCTGCAGTAGTTATTTCCACCATTTAACTTCCAGGTCACTTATCCTTTCTTCTGCCTCAGTTATTCTGCTATTGATCCCATCTAGAGTATTTTTAATTTCATTTATTGTGTTTTTCATCGTTGCTTGGTTCCTCTTTAGTTCTTCTACGTCCTTGTTAAATGTTTCTTGCATTTTGTCTATTCTATTTCCAAGATTTTGGATCATCCTTACTATCATTATTCTGAATTCTTTTTCAGGTAGACTACCTATTTCCTCTTCATTTGTTAGGTCTGGTGTGTTTTGACCCTGCTCCTTCATCTGCTGTGTGTTTTTCTGTCGTCTCATTTTGCTTATCTTACTGTGTTTGGGGTCTCCTTTTCACAGGCTGCAGGTTCGTAGTTCCCGTTGTTTTTGGTATCTGTCCCCAGTGGGTAAGGTTGGTTCAGTGGGTTGTGTAGTCTTCCTGGTGGAGGGGACTATTGCCTGTGTTCTGGTGGATGAGGTTGAATCTTGTCTTTCTGGTGGGCACGTCCACGTCTGGTGGTGTGTTTTGGGGTGTCTGTGGCCTTATGATTTTAGGCAGCCTCCCTGCTAATGGATGGGGCTGTGTTCCTGTCTTGCTAGTTGTTTGGCATAGGGTGTCCAGCCCTGTAGCTTGCTGGTCGTTGAGTGAAGCTGGGTCTTGATGTTGAGATGGAGACCTCTGAGAGATTTTTGCCGTTTGGTATTACGTGGAGCTGGTAGGTCTCTTGTGGACCAGTGTCCTGAAGTTGGCTCTCCCACCTCAGAGGCACAGCCCTGATGCCTGGCTGGAGCACCAAGAGCCTTTCATCCACACAGCATCACGTTCCCTTGCATTTTAGCCGTCTTAATCATTGCCTTTTCCTTCATTTTGCCCCAAGTCTGAACGCGACTTCTGGCCCAGAGAAGAGTAACTTAATCCATTGTCTCGGTGATGATTAAAGTAGAGATTGGACCGGCCGAGGATTGGGTGGACTTGGCTTTTGCAGGAAAAAAAAAAAATTCTTCCAGTGCTTCGGCTTCCCCCTCCGCCACCCTGCCCCTCTCCGCTCCCCGGCGGATCACAATAGCAATCAAATCAGCGGGACCTACAAACCTGTCTTGCCAAGCCGTGACTGGAAGAAGCTCAGGATACAGATCAGGGGCAGAGGGTGCTCAGGAGTGGCGCCCATTCCACCCCGCGGAGGCGGTCGGCGTTAAGTCCAGCAGGCCCTCCTGCAGGAAAGCGCGCAAGGCGGGCGGAGGCACCGAGTCCTGCAGCACGCACAGGTCCTCAGAGCGCGGTAAGAAGTCGGCCGCGCTGTCGCAGCGCAGCTTCACCGGTCATCATGGCCCGAGCGCGGCCTCGGGGACGCTGGCTGTGGACACGGTGCCCACACCCGCCTGGGGGCCCCGGCTCGCCTCCCGGCCCCTCGGGCGCCCGCCGCCCGGCAGCTGCGGCCCCGCAGCGTGCGCAGAACCCCCGTCGCAGCCAGAAGACGCAGGACCACGGGTCCCAGTTAGGCAGGCCCTTCCATGCCGCGCTCACCTTGGTGCCGGCCTCATCGCCCTCCGCGCCGGGGCGGGGGGGGGAGGTGGGGGGATGGGGCTCGAGGACGTCAGTGCACTCGCCGTGCGTCCAGACGCAGCCCCGCCTCCCATGGGGACCCGGCCTGAGGAGCAGGGCGGCCGGAAAGGTAGGAGGTGTGGAGAATTAGGGGTTTCCAAAAAGCGTTTGCTGACTGATCCAAGCAAAAGTGAGACATGGTTGTATCAAGGCATTTTTTTAAATATTTAATTGCAGTGGTTGATTTTTTTTATTATTATTAATTAATTAATTTTTAAAATTTAATTTAATGTTATATATTTATATATAAATTTATTTATATATATATAAATATATATTTGTATATATTTTATATATTTATATTTAATTAATTTTATATAATTTATTTTAATTAATTTATTTATTTATTTTTGGCTGTGTTGGGTCTTCGTTTCTGTGTGAGGGCTTTCTCTTGTTGTGGCAAGTGGGGGGGGCCCCTCTTCATCGCGGTGCGCGGGCCTCTCACCGTCGCAGCCTCTCTTGTTGTGGAGCACAGGCTCCAGACTCAACGCATTTTAAAAGTAGTAAAACTCCCGATAAGTGTCTGTGCTCGCCCCGCCCAGGAGAGAGCATGCCCTCCGTGAGGGACACGTGAAAGGCTGAGTGAATGTCTGCCTGTGGTCTGTTACCTGGTGCACGGGTGTGTGAATTTCTGCGGAGAGCTCTCAGTTTCTGTAATTTCTGCTGACTTGACACGGTGGTTGGCAAATGGTGACGTGTTCCACGCATTCAGGACATGATCGTGGTTACTAATAATCACTTTGTTCTCTCTGTTTATGTCTGTGTCCTGATATTTTCTTTTTATAAGGACCCCAGTCATATTGGACTAGAGCCCACCCATTTGACCTCATTTGACCTGAGTTACCTATTTAAGGGCCTTATCTCCAAATACAGTCATATTACGAGGTATTGGGGGTTAAGACTTCCACATATTAACTTGAGCAGGACACAATTCAGCTGATAATAGAAGGTAAGAGTAATTTAAGCAAGTAAGTAACTATTTTTTAAAGTGAGTTGCTTAAAGATATGAATTGACTCAAGAAGAACAAGAAGAAATTACATAACACTGTACGTTATACAAAGGTATTAAATTAATCATCATAACATCCTGTGAGATCCGCATGAAATTAGACTAAACAAGATTAAGCAACTTATCCAGAGTTGTATAGTTAGTGCTTTCCAGAATTTAAACCAGGTATTTTTCCCAGTTCCATTCTACATTATATTTTCATTTCATTATTTGAAATGAATTTTGAGTCTTCATTTTGCTTAGTTTCTGAAGTTCTATGGGGATAGAATGGAGTTGGATATTTTCAGTGACATTCACACATGGGGAAGGAGATTGAGTGCAGAAGCTTCCGCGATGTTTCCATGGAGAACGCCAACAACAGAACCAGAAACACCGTTATCCTTTTGGTTCAGTCATCTTTCGTAACACTACAAGAATTAATTTTAAGAAGCCCAATGTTTTCCAAAGTTTCACCAATGGGCTCTGTAGGGTCCTCTAATAATATCTAAGAGACTCATTAGCTTCACATTCCAAGCCACTTAAGACCAGGAGTTCTGATTGTTCTTTGTGAGAAAATCAAGTGACAAACATAGCTCGTAATTTAGGATGGTTTCTTCAGGGCCCAGGCAAAACCTAATACACAGTAATAATCATTGTTAATTGCATCTTTGACAATGATTAATCGGGTATCAAAGAGATGTATAAATTGGGAGAAATTATGATCAAAGAGAAACATAGGCCACAGATGTTTAATTAATGCTCAATTATTTGTGAGTTTAACTTTGGTTAAGCTAATTTTCCTTCTTCTAGACAATTTCCAATTCATCTCTACCAAGAGACCAGAATAATCACCTTCCAATACAAGATTTATTGTGTTCCTTTAATTAAGAGCCTACAGTGACTTGTATATTCACTCCACGAAGTTTTGCTATGAGAGAAAAGGAGCCATTATATTTTGACTTGAATTAGATATGCCACCATACTTGACTTAGCTCATCTTACTGGAAGCACTTTGAGGGAAGATCCTACAGTCTTGTCTTACATCCTCTACAGAATCAAGCCAAGGGAATCACACATAGTTACAGCTGGAAAAACACTTGTTCTGGGTTGATATTTTTAGCCTTTACCACCAAGACTTTATCACCAAGACCTATCTTTACAGTCTCTAAACAGAAGATCTTCTTGCCTTCCGTTTTCATATTGACTAGGAATGTAAAGCGAAGAACTGAGAAGTAGCCATAGTCGGCTAGCAGCCAGCCCAGATAAATCATCTGTGGAGATATTGTTTCTTTCAAAAGATGTAAACATAAGAGGAAGTCCTAGAGTTTGTAACAATTGTGCATAATAAAATTCCATGAAAACCTAGAAATCCAGATGCAGATCAGTAACATATTGGTTAAATCAGCTGTTATGTTCATGCAATGGACAAGTGTACAGACATTAAGAAGAACGAGATACTCTTTTCTATGAGATTCTCTTTTCACTGAACTCATCAGTGCTGCAAAGACAATGTTACATAATAGTTTTTCTTTAACATTATATCAGGCATCGTCATCTTGTCCTGTATTTATTGCCAGTGTTACTAAAGGTTATCATTTACCTCTTTCTCTTTTAGATATATAATTTCTTCTTACTGTGGAAGCATTCATCAATCCCTATTTTAATATTTCTTTTAAATTAGAAATGAATGTTGAATTTTATAAAATATCTTTGGGGGATATTTCAACTGATTATATAGTTTTGTTCTCTTTTGACCTTGTTATATGGTAAATTATATTTTGTTATTTTATATTATGCTATTTATTATATATGGTATTATGTTTACTAATTGCATTTATTATATTATAATTACATTATAATTAAGGTAGCATTTTGTTTCAGATAGACAAAACAACCAGTGGAATAGGAAGCATCTTAAAATTAGATGCAAGAGCGTAAGGGATTTGAGATTAAAATAAAATTGACATTTTGGATCAGCAGCCAAACTTATTCAACAAAAGTGGGAAAATATGGCTATCATTAATAAATTCTAGATACAGCAACTAGTTAAAAGTAAAAAAATCATGAAACTGTAAAGGTATCAGAAACCTGGGAGACTTGAAATAAATTATTCATGAGGAACACCTTTCTAAGATACAAAGAAAAAAGGATACATTTAATTATATAAGAATTAAAATTTTCCTCATGGTAAAATGCACTACAAAGGTCAGAAAACAAGCAAAAGAAATTGGGAAATATATTTAGAAATAGATATGCTCTCTTTACAGCTTTTGAGAGAAACACATGTTTCTTTTTCCTTTAACCTGTTACGTGGGTATTAACCTATAATGTAAGTGCACGGTTCCTTTCCTTTAACCTGTAATATGAGATTTCATCTGTATGGTAAGTGCATGGTTCCTTTCCTTTCATCTGTAATGTGAGTGTCAACATGGGGCACTGTTTCCAAGCACAGACTTTGGATGTTCCTGTACTGGTCCCATCACTGACCATCCACAAAAACTTGCAAATGTTGCTTTACTTTCCTGGGGGTTAGAGTCTTAGCTAAGAAATGGAAGCAAAATAGAACCTTCCCCCAGGGATAATAGAAGGTTTAAAGGAGTAAATATGTAAATGACTTAGGACAGTGCTTAGTACAAGAGAGATCAATAGAAGTACTTATCAATTTTTTAAAGAGACAGACGAAAGAAATAAAGTGTGGTGATTTCAATCTATTGATATATATTCTTGACATCTTGACATTCTTAAACTACTTTTTCATTCATTGGATGACCTAACTTGCTCATGCTTTTTCTTACTCTAGTGAACCTGAGTAGCTAATATCATAGCTTAAAATGTTTGCTTTTATATTTACAAGTAAATTTGACCTGTAAATTTCTTTTTCCTTACAGTCCTAATCTATTTTCAGTATTAGGATTATATAGACTTCCTAAGATGAATAAAGGAGCATTCTTCCTTTGCTACTCTCTAGAAGTTTTTCTTTATTAATACTGATGTTATCTGTTTAATAGAAGTTTGATAGAATTCCCCACCCAAACGTTCTGGGTGGGTCTGGTATTTTCTTGGTGAAAGATTGTAAACTATTGACTTAATTCCTTTACTGGTGAAAGAACTCCAGCTATACATTTCCTCTTGTGTCAGTTTTGGTAAACTTTAGGAGCTAGGAAATTGTCCACTTTACATAAATGTTCAAATTTACTGGCATTTCACATATTCTCTGTTTGTACTCTTTGCTATAACATTGTCCTGATTCTTTCTGTGTATTATTTACTTATGTTTTTGTTTTGCTTAATCAAAGTGTGTTTTTAAAATCTTTTCAAAGAATATTCTTTTGGCTTACTAAATCACCTCAATTTTATACCTTTTTCTGTTTTATTAAGTTCCGCTCATATCTTTATTATCTATTTTTTTCTATGTTCTCCGGGTTTATTGTTTTGCTCTTCTGATGTCAATTAAAACACTTGGTTATTAATTTTAATAAATCTTTTTAGTTATAAATAGTTGAACTTTTTGAAGATGCCAGCTTAGTTGTAAGTAGCTAAGGGTCAGCACCTCCACATTGTTGCTGGCCTAAGCCTTAGTGCACCTTATAGCAATGTATATATTGACATTTTTTCCCCTCGACTTTCTGTGTTTTGCGACTTCTCACTTTTCTTTGGAGAGAAGCCCTCTGAAATATCCTTTAGTAATTTTACAGCCAATAAGTCTTTAAAATATGTGTACTTTTGTAAGATTAATCTACTTATATAATTAGGCAGAAAACCTGATTTGCCCTATTTTTAAAAACAGCATAATTTCACTCTTCTCCATGATTAATCTGCTGTTTTACACAACCTTTGAGTTTTTAGCTTTATCAATGACATGTACTTTAGAAATTTTTTAAAGAGCCCACCCACTCTTTTAAAACATCCTGTTCCTTGTTTCAGTTCTAGTTTTATGTCTATTTTCTGCCTTGCACCTGATAATTCCAACATTCAATGGATGGCCTTGGGAATCTAATTCTGGTATTGATTGTTTTTGCTGATTCTCTCCCATTGTAGCTGATTTCTTCATTATTGTGTACATTTAGATCATGAGCTCATGTTTAGCTAAACTTTATCTGTGGGAACGCTATAGGCCTGGGTTGAAGGTCTACCTCTCCAGAGAGTGTTTAGTTCTGTGTTTGGAATACCACCCATCTGGGAACATTTTAAGGTAATTTCTTACCTTCTGTTTGCAAGACCGCAAATAAATTTGCAACCCAAACACTGTGAACACAGATCTGGGGTTCAGAATTCTCAAGATTTCCTACCTGTTTCCTACCCAGAGCAGAGGCCACGAGAATTTGGTCTTAGTCTCCCTTTGCCAGCAGATATTTTTTTTACTGGCACACCCTTTCGTTAAAGGTGAACCTAGGGATAGATAGGTTTAGTTCTAACTTCCCATCTAGGAGGGATGGAGTCTTATCTCCTGCCTCCCATGTGGTCATGGCCATTTTAACCACAAGTCTCTGTGTCAGGTCAGGTGTGTCATTAAACTATGGCCTGTATTCCAAATCCAGACAGCTGCCTATTTTTTATGGCCTATGAATAATGTTCACATTTTAACTGGTAATATTTTAAATGGTTACTTAAGTACCTAAATAATATCCTCAATTTTGCCTCTTTGGTCCACAAAGCCTAAAATATTTGCTATTTCACTCCATAAAAACAGGATTGCCAGCTTCTGTTCTAAGCTATCAAGGTCTTCAATCCACTCTTAATATAGCTATAACTCTCACACATGTACCCCCCTTCTTTCAGGGGTCCTGGAAACTTCTACTGCACACTTCAAAAATCAGACATGCACTTAAAAATAAGTTGTTTACATTTAACCTAGCATACCGAACTCTTTTCTTTTAGGAGAGTTTTTCAAGTAATCTTGCCCACCATATTCTTCAGAGCTTCATTAATAATGGCAAAAATTAAAACAACTTAACATTCTTTTTTTTTTTTAACATCTTTATTGAAGTATAATTGCTTTACAATGGTGTGTTAGTTTCTGCTTTAAAACAAAGTGAATCAGTTATACATATACATATGTTCCCATATCTCTTCCCTCTTGCATCTCCCTCCCTCCCACCCTCCCTATCCCACCCCTCTAGGTGGTCACAAAGCACCGAGCTGATCTCCTGTGCTATGCGACTGCTTCCCACTAGCTATCTATTTTACATTTGGTAGTGTATATATGTCCATGACATTCAACATTCAACAAATGCGAATTGTTCATAACAATTATAGAAGCACATACAGTAGAAAACTATAAACTGTTATTGAAACGGTGAGACATAACTAGTTTTATTCTTTGAGAACTATGTTTATTTAGGTCTCTTCTGTTTAAATAAGTATATTTCTGTGTATATATGTATATAATCATGTATTTATGTACACATACATTATTTATATGATATATTTATATAAATATGTGAAATACATACCTATACACATACCTTTGATTTATATTTGTCTACATAGACAGGAATATAATTATATATATCATATATTTATATACATTGAACTGAAAAGTGGTAGTATACATATATATTGTGTATAAATGTGTGTATATGTGCATGTGTAGAAAAACAGGTTGAGAGATATGTAAGCGTGATTTAGACAGGGTTCAAGATTTTAAAAGTAGTTATGTGTAGGTAGTGAGATTATGGCCCATTTGATTTAAAATATTGCATATTTTTACATCAATTGTTATGAACAGATTCCTACGTAAATAAAATTATAAATAGTTATACATACTTGTATGTGTAGTGTATAATTAAAATATATATACTTTTATGTAAGTATTATATTTATATTATATAATATACTTGTCTTATAATAATACATTATGTATTGTGTTATATAGAATACATTAAATATAATGTATTATATCAGATAATAATAATGATATATTTCTATATTATAATTGTTTTATAATCAATATTACATGATATATCATATTAATACTGTGAACATATTAAACATATAAATACATTGCATTAGTCATATAGTTTGTGTACAATATATGCTTTGCAAAAATACATGTTAATATAATACATAATTGTTATACATTCATATAAACAGTAATATATTACATTTATACACCAATATAATATCTAATATTGGTATATGTATATTATATTTAATATATACATAGCTAATGCTCTTTAAAGCCATCTGCTACAAGAAGTAGAATGAGACCAGGAGTATGGCCAAAGCAAATTCTAAAAATATTAGATTATTTATATGCACTTATATGTCATTTTCCTGGAATCTGCATCTGGCTGTTAGAGAGCACACACAGCAAAATCCCGATAAAGTGCCCAGGAGGACATGGGATCCTTTATTTACTGGGACCTCAAAGGAAACATAGTGCTATTCAGTCCCCCATTAAAGAGCTAAGAGCAAATCTTGAAGCACCCAGTAAAAGCCAATTCAAACAGAAAAGCTTTTCCACTTCAACTTGAAAAAGTTAAGTTCCCAAGAGACCCCCTACATCAACCACCGAAGCTCATTTGGCAGTAAAAACAATAACATTCAGTGAACAACAAGAAATCTAAAACAATAGTTGTTTTAAAAAAAAAAAATCCAGCAGCTAATCAGTGTCTTTCCTGTTTGAAAGAAGGCAGTGGGAAGTGGACAGAAGACCTGATAGGAAAGATAAAAAGAAGAGGAAAAGGAAAATAAAAGTTTCCAGTTTGGGGCTTCCCTGGTGGTGCAGTGGTTGAGAATCTGCCTGGGAACATCCCACATGCCGCGGAGCAACTAGGCCCGTGAGCCACAATTGCTGAGCCTGCGCGTCTGGAGTCTGTGCTCCACAACAAGAGAGGCCCCGATAATGAGAGGGCCGCACACCGAGATGAAGAGTGGCCCCCACTTGCCGCAACAAGAGAAAGTCCTTGTACAGAAACGAAGACCCAACACAGCCAAAAATAAATAAATAAATAAATAAATAAATAAATAAATAAATAAATAAATAAAAAAAAAGTTTCCAGTTTGACAATCAAGCTGTCTTCTGCATCCATTTCATCCCAAGACCACCAAGCCAGTGTGGAGGCTTTTTCCTCCTTTCCTTTTCGTGAGACTGATCACAACCAGCACTGCAGAGTCCATTAAATTAAGAAATGCTGTTGCATACATGTGTGAATGAGCTGTGAGTAAAGTACTGGAGTAGAGGACACCTAACTTGAAACGTCCTCATGAATGTCCATGTGGCTGAGCAGGAAGTTAACCTGTCACAGATGTGCTAAATCAGAAGAGTTGGGCTTTATTTTATTTACTTTTCCCTGGACTCTGTTGAATGACTGTCATCTACAAGTTCAGGCTACTTTTTGCTGACGATTAATGCACTGGGAGAGCTGAGAGAAAACTGAATAGTAGAGCTATCTTTTTCTTGACCAGTTCACCTTACTTTCCCAAACTCAAAGTCTTTCCCTATTTCTTTCTCCTTTTTATTGTAGTAAAATGAACATAACATAAAATTCACCATTTTGATCACTTTACAATTCACTGTACAATTCAGTGGAATTTAGTACTGTCACAATGCTGTGCAACTGTCACCACTGCCTAGTTGCAAAACATTTTCATCACCCCAAAAGGAAACCTACACCCATTTTAAGCAGTCATTCCCTATTTCCCTCTCTTCCAAACCCCTGGCAACCACTAATGTATAATATTTTCCGTGTGTATGGATTTGCCACTGCTGGACATTTCGTATAAATGGAACCATACAATATGTGGCCTTTCGTGCCTGATTTCTTTCACTTAGTTGCATCCATGATGTAGCATGTATCAGTAATCCATTCACTTTTATGGCTGAATTCCCTGATCCTGTTTTCTTCATACTGTTTGAATACAAACTTTAAAATATGTTGAGGGTGAAGCTCTGTTTTAATGGCACATCTATTAGGCCAATTCATTTAAAGAAGGTGAAAATGGAGATATTGTTGTGAAATGATAATCGTTGAGAAGCCTCAGCTAATTTGATAATGAAATGTTTGGGAAATGTTGCAAAAAATTATTTGCTTTATATTAAAAGCCTTTTAAACAAGGATTCAGGAGATTGTCTTTTTCTTGCAGGTAACTTAAATGAGGCAGAAGAAACTAACTGCCCTTTAAAACAGATTTTGAAAGGATTTTATTTATTCTTAATAGACGAATGGGAGTACAGGTTGTTCATATCCAATATGGACTCCCTGTCCAAACACTGTTTATCATTCTAGCCACCACTATCGAATTATATTTCTTGAGACTAATGAAAATTCATCTATCAAATCCATTAATACAGTATAAACAAGAGATGTTCATGTTTCAGTGCAGTTCAAATATCAGGTATAAAGAGCCCTCAGTAAGAAAAGGAATCCTATATCTCTTGCCAGAATGTGGTCAGCTCTGGGGTGCTTTGCTAGCTGAAAGACACTTTTATTGTTAAGAGGATAGAGGTTATTTAGGAGGGATGAGAGGCCAAAAATTTTAAGTACTTGTTTGTGTTAAAAACAGTGCTAGGCTATCTCATACTCTATATCAGTCAAGGCTCACCATTTTACATATGTGAAAAGCGAAGTTAAAAGTGTTTTAGTAACTTACTAAAAGGCACGCAACCACTAAATTCAAGCAAGAATTCAATCCCAAATCTGTCACACTGAAGTTTGAGCTAATATTGAGATTAATAAAAATAGCACTAAATTAAAAGTTCAGAGATATTTTTTATCTCGTACTCTTTCACTAACCCTCTTTGGAGATAAATCATTTCATTTATATGGGCCTTAGTTTTCACAACTATAATAGTTGGAAGTTTGACTAGGTGACCTCTATGTAGTCTTCCAATTCTAAAATGTTCCATTAATCTGGCTTCCTACAGTAATTGCCATTGCAATATATGCGTGCTGCCACCAAGTAGCAGTAGAGAGTACTAGTTCCTTTTTTATCCCTAGTGGGGAGTGCATTTTGACATCAGACTTATCCGTCAATAGTACATCCTGTTAATATAACTATATAAGTTAATATAACTATATATATATATATATATATAAGTTAATATAACTATAAAAGAACAAAATAATCTGGTATTATTTCCTGTAAAGCAGAAGCTTTACATTGTGTCTATGAATCGTATCAGAATCACCTGTAAGTTTTTAAACATAGAGGAAATCCAGAACCCATCGAATGAGGATTTTCAGAGATGGGACTTGGGCATCTGGATTTTTGGGCTCCCATCATTTGTATATTTTATTTTATTTTATTTTTTGCCTATGTACAACATTTGTCACATCCTCTTGAATCTTTAACAATTCCTGTTTGTTTTGAAAGTTTAGAATATTCCATAATCTTCACCTACTTTCCATAAGGCGTTATCTGTTATGTTTATTCACTCTTGTGCTTCTCCTGGTTAAAACTTCATTTTTTCTGTTTTTTGAGGGGGCCCTGCCTCATGGCTTGCAGGATCTTAGTTCCCTGACCAGGGATTGAACCCCAGGCCCCCAGCAGTGAAAGTGCCAAGTCCTAACCACTGGACCACCAGGGAATTCCCAAGACTTCCGTTTTAAATGACTTTTTTTCCCACTCTGATTCATTCCCGGGGTCAGTTTCATGTGGGAACATTAAACCAACCTTGCATTACTAGAATAAAGCCACTTTGATTGTGATATATTACTGTTTTACGTACCATGGATACAGTTTGTGCTTTTATTTACAAATTTTGCATGCATGTTCAAAAGAGAAACTGGCCTATGATTCTATTCCTGTAATATTCTTTTTACTTTTGATCTGAAGCTTATGTTGGGCTTATAAAAATTTTGAGCAATATATTATTTTCTGTTTCCTGGAAGGGTTTTATGTAAGATTACCAATCTTTCTTCCCTAAATATTTGGAAGAATTTACTTGGAAAGCCATTTATCCCTGGAAATCATTTTCTGTAAAGGTACTTAATTATACAAACAACTTTTTGAGTAGATATCGATTTTTTAGATATTTCTTTTCTTGGGTTAGTCTTGTTAGGTTGCATGTGTTAAGAATTTGTAATTTTGGATGAATTTTCAAATTTATAAATATAAAATTATAATTTTAACAGCTTTATCGGGATGTGATTTACATACCATAATTTAACCCTTTAATTATACAATTCAGTGGTTCTTAGTGTAACCACTAAAAGACGTGTGTAACCATCACAACCATCCAATTTTAGATTTCTGTCCTCCCACAAAGAAACCCATTACACATTAACAATGTTTTTTCATTCTCTCAACCCTCTCAGCTCTAGGCAAGCACTAATCTCCTTTCTGTCTCTACAGATTTGCTATTCTGGGCATTTCATATAAATGGGACCATACAATATGTGATCTTTTGAGAGTGGCTGCTTTTCTTTACAGAATGCTTTCATGGTTCATCCATGTTGTAACATGGATCAATATTTCATTCCTTTTTATAGCTGAATGCTATTCTATCGTACGGATATTCCACATTTTGTTTATTCATTTCTCAGATTGACATTTGAATTTTTTCCACGTTTTGTTTTTAGAAATATGCTTCTATGAACATCCACGTACAAGCTTTTGTGCAGACATAAGTTTCTATTTCTCTTAGGTATATATTTAGTAGTGGAACTGCTGGGTCATAGGGTAACTCTATGTTTAACACTTGCAGGGAACTGTCAAGCTGTTTTGTAAAATGGCCGCACATTTTGTAAAATGGCTCAGACTGTACTTTCTATCCAAAGGTATCCAAAGCCACTTTAGATGCAAAATGTTTAAAGTTGACCTTTGCTGCTGCCCAAATCGTAACCACTGTGGGCAGTCTGCAAGATGGCATCTTAGGTTTCTCAGGAAGAAATTAGAATACACAAAGGGGGAACTAAGTGTACAATTACATAATGTAGATTTCATATTTAATTTTATGGGAAAAGCAATAATTAGGTGGCTTTTGGTTTTAACTGGAAATAGCCACTCATTGGGAAATAATTACTCGCTAATGGCCTTAGCGAGTCACTCTGGAGCTTCTCCTAGAACTAGAAAACCTAAGCTCTGCTCCCAGCAGAACCTGGAGCCGCTGCCCAGTGCTGGCGAGGCAGCACAGAACAGGGGCGTCGTCGCTGGAGGGAGCGGAGACGGCGCAGCCCCTCTGGAAAGGAGTTGGCCAGCTCCCTAGAAAGCGAACCGCCATTGCCCACTTTTCCCCAGTGTCACCTCTTGTGCAAGTCCAGTCCGCGTCCCAGCAGGATCCTGACGTTGACACGACTGCCCCTGTCATCCGTTGCCCTGGGAAGGCCCCCAGCGGCTTTCGGTCTGGGGCTCTTCCCAGTCAGGCGAGCGTTTGTGTACAGCTTCTGTGTGGACTTCAGCCTCCATTTCCCCGGGGTAAGTGCCCATGACTGCGGTTGCCGAGTCCTGCGACGGCTGCTTTTTGAGGAAGTTTCGCGGTAGGGGAGCGCCTGGCCGGAGCCCCGTGTGCCGGCCTCTGCCCATCTCTCTGCCGCCTCAACCCCAGGAGGGAAGGTCCACGTGGACCAGCGCTCCCTCTGCATCTGCTCTGCCCTCGGTCCTCAGGGTCACAGGGCTTCCCCAGAGCATGGGCGGCGTGGGCCCCTCGCTGCGTCCCGCCCCACCCCCGCCTCATCCGGGCCCCCCGCCGCCCGTGGCTTTGGTGGGAGGGTCTCGAGGAAGGACCCCCTCCTCCGAGCCTACTCCACCCCCAGCTCCCGCTCCCACAGAGCTTCCGTCCCGACGCCAGGCCCGTGGGGCTCCCGCAGCAGCAGCGCTGGGACTGCCGGGTTTCTGCAGTTCTTCAGTTCGGACTCCATCTACCCGGAGTCAGAGCCCGCAGGTCAGGGCTCGGCCCACGCCAGCCACAGGTCCACGTCGTCCTCTGCGCTTGTGGCCGACAGGCTGTGTCAGGAGTTCCCACGCCCCCAGCCCGAGTTCCGTTCGTTGGCTAGCGCGGGCCCCCAGAACACAGGCACCCAGTCCACGGACTAGAGCACCGGGCTATTAGAAAGGAACAGCCAGGTGGAAGGAGGAGGTGGGGAGAAGTGGGGCGGGGCGCGGGGCTTCCAGGCCGCCTGCAGGCACCCACCCCACAGCTCTCTGAACCCCGTGTTTACCGAGATTTTGTTCCATGAGCACGATTACAGCGGGGGCCATGGGCAACGGATTCACGTTGCAACCCCTGGCCCTCTCCTCTCGCAGGAGGTGGGCAGGCAGGGGGGCTGTATGATGCAACCCGGCCTGTGGCTTTAGGTTTAGGAGCTGTGTGCCAGGACTGGGGGCCAAGACCCGACCCCTTTCTCCCGTAATTCACAGCGCGGCTCCTGCTGGGCACGGAGGCTGGGGGACAACGGGAGGCTGAAGAGCATGGCGTCCGCCTTCACCCCCTCCCTCCTCTCTTGGCTGAGCCCTGCGGCCGTGCGGGTTCCCAGTGGGCCCCCCCGGGGGGCCTGTCCCTTCAGGTCCTCCTAGCTGCCTGACACCCCTCTGCCCCCAGCGTGGACCTCAGAGCCCTCAGACCTTCCCACTCCTGGTCCAGCAGGACGGGTCCCTGCGGCACCCTGGACAGGCGGGCGATGGGCAGCCCGGCCCCTCCCGGGAGGCAGCCCCGTGGGGTGGGGAGGGGGGCGGGCACTGCGAGCCACCCATGGTCGAGCGCGTCAACTCGGTGCGTGGCGTGGGGCGCCGTGGCTACACTCATCTTGATGGCCGGGATCAGACCCAGCTCTGCCACCAACTGGCTGGGTCCCCGGAGGCCGGTCACTGGACCCCATTGTCCCTGTTCACCATCTGCAACGTGCGTGACCCGAGGACCCCCTCACAGGTGGTCGTGAGGGCTGACCGAGTCGGTTTGTGTGGAGGACAGAGAACAGTGAGGCCAGCAGATGAGGAAAGAGCTTGTCACTCATGGTGCTGGGCAGGGGCACGCCTTGTCACCTAGGGCCTCCCAGGAGCACGAGGGTTCGGCAGGAATGAGGGGAGGGGTGGCTGGGGACTGGAGCCTGAGGTGTGGGTCCCCGGGAAGGAGCAGGCTCAGGATTGGCTAGAATGACCCTGGGGCTCCGGGCCTCTCCGGGGTGATGAGGGCAGGGGGACGGTGGCCCCGAGTGTGGGAGCCCCGTACAGAAGGGGCTGGGGTGCAGCCCTGCGCTGGCTGGTTTGCGTCAGAAAGTGACAGACGCGGTGAACGCGGGTACCAGGCCCGACCCGGGGCTCAGCGACAGTTCTTGTTCCTCAACACAAACGCTGTCCCGCTTCGGCCGGTGCTGTGCCTTGCGGTGGAGGAAAGCGGGACTCAGAGGACTGTGGGACTCCGGCATCCAGGATGGGGCCCGGGCACGTGGGCCCCGGAGTCCACCGGAGTGGCGGGCACATGGAGCTTCGAGGCTGGGGGAGGTGAGGGTGTGGACAGTGGGGCTGCGCAGACCGCCTTGACACTTGAGAACCACTGGCCCGAGGGACCACGGGGACGCCCGTGGAGGGGGGCGCCCAGGAGAGGCGGCCTGCTGGCACGGGGCGGGGTCCTGAGTGCCACCCCGCCCTGCCAGGGCGCCCTGTGCTCCTGCCCAGTCGTGGCCGGTGGGGCCGTGAGGCTGCAGGGAGGCCAGTGCCCGGCACGGCGCCTGCTGCCCGCAGAGGCCCGGCGTCCCTCGGGCTGCTTCTGAGCCAGGCGTGCCCGACGAGCCCCTGCGCCTGGCAGAGCCAGCGGGCACGCTCCCCCAGCGCCCCTCCTGTCCTCGGACAGGCACGTCTGCTCAGCCCAGGAGCGGGGCCGGGCGCGCTGAGTCCTGGGCTGGGCAGGGGGCGCAGCCTGGGCAGGTCCTCGAGGCGCCCCGCCTGCTGCTGGCTCGGCAGGGGCCCCGGGGAACCGGCACCTTCCTCTGCGCCCCACGTCGCTCCCTCCCCCAGGCTGGTCCATTTCTACCTGTTTCTGCAAACCAGATAGACCCTGAAGGGACAGAAACTTAGCTCCGTTGAAACGGCTGAAGCTTAGGCTGTCACCCTGGGGTAACTCCTGAGGAGGGTCCTAACAGTTAGGACCCGAGGCCCTTTCTTTCCCATCTCCCTCCTCTCGTCCGCCTCATCCGCCTCTTCTCCTTGAACCCCCCTCCGTGCCCCCGCCCCCCGATTTTACGGCCGTCTTCTTCCTTCAGAAAATCAGGAGCATCAAGAAGAAGCCGAGGACTTCCCTGTTAGCGCAGTGGTTAAGAATCCGCCTGCCAATGCAGGAGACATGGGTTTGAGCCCTGGTCCGGGAAGATCCCACATGCCACAGAGCAGCTAAGCCCGTGCGCCACAACTATTGATCCAGTGCTCTAGAGCCCGTGAGCCACAATTACTGAGCCTGTTTGCCACAACTGCTGAAGCCCGTGCGCCTAGAGCCCATGCTCCGCAACAAGAGAAGCCACTACAATGAGAAACCTGCTCACCGCAACGAAGAGTGTCCCCCGCTCGCCGCAACTGGAGAAAGCCCGTGTGCAGCAACGAAGACCCAATGCAGCCACAAATAAATTAATTAATAAATTAATTTTTAAAAAAATATTTAAAAAATAAAGAAAAAGAAGCTGAGTCTCCTGTGCATCGACTTCAACAAGAACCTGAACAGGGACGTGACCTTCCTGCCATTCACGCACGAGGAGCTGGGTGCGTGCGGGCCCCGCGGGGTGGTCGAGAGGCGTCCGTGTGCCCTGCCCCCGGGAGGGCCTTCTTCTCCTGAGGCGCTCAGAGTGTTTGGGTCCCAAGGTTCTGGATCCTTCCTAGGGGAAGGTGGCGGTCTGTCTACGGAGATTCTGCCCCGAAGGAGGTTGTCCCTCGAGACCCCGCCCCGCCCCTGCTCTCTGTGATGTTTCTTTAATCTCACAGGGTCCTCCCGCACCTGAACCGGCGTGGGGTCTTGAAGGGATGGGGCCTGGGCGGCTTTTTCAGCTTCTGCCCTCTTCTCCGAAGGCTTTATTTTGAAAACTTCACACCTGTAGGGAAGTGGCAAGAATAGTACCAGGGAGACCCCGTGTGCTCCCCGGGCCCGGCCTCCCTGAGTGGATGCCATGTGTGCTTTTCCTGCGCTGGGGCCTCTGGACGCATCGCCAGGAGCAAGGGCGCCCCCTGAGGCCCCGGGTGCAGGCCCCCCTCAGGAAGCAGAGTGTGGAGCTGTCCCCCAGCCGTCCCAATGGCGATCTTCTTTTAAAAATTAATTAATTTTTGGCTGCGTTGGGTCTTCGTTGCTGCACGCGGGCTTTCTCTAGTTGCGGCGAGCGGGGGCCCCTCTTCGTTGCGGGCACATGCCTCTCATTACGGTGCCTTCTTTCGTTTCGGAGCACGGGCTCTAGACGTGCCGGGTTCTGTAGTTGTGGCACGGGGGCTCAGTAGTTGTGGCTCCCAGGATCTAGAGCGCAGGCTCACTAGTTGTGCCCCACGGGCTTAGTTGATCTGCGGCACGTGGGATCTTCCCGGACCAGGGCTCGAACCCGCGTCCCCTGCATTGGCAGGCGGATTCTTTTTATTTTTCTTTTGGAACCAAAACTTTAATCCCAAGGATTCTCACAAAACATATTACAAATGACAGCATGAAAAAAAAACTGCACAGTAACTCAAAGTTCAGCTCTACAATATACTCTTAATCTGGCAGGACACTGGTATCTTGAATACTCTCAAATTCCCAAGTAATATTACAAAGAGCTTTGTATTCATGTACAGCAATCACACAGGGGACTTATGACCTAAATCAAAGGTAAACTAACTTTCTTGAAACTTCTTCGATTCTAAAGTCACTGGACAACCTCTTGTCCGGTGTGAAGACTAGTGGAATTTTTAAACCTCTAATCTAGGGTAAGGGTGCAGCTTTAATTTTTACCTGCTGCCTTGTGTTCACAGCACCTTTTAAAGACTGCTTGCTTAACTACAGCTGCATACCATATCCCAGCTACAGAAAGCCTTTTCAATGTTTGCCAGTGTTGTTTCCATAATAGTAAACATCACACTTTAGCTGGGCAGGAGTCAGAGTTTTATTATCAGTCTAGGCAAGACCAAAAATTCAAAGCAAATTCAATTTTGCTTAAGGGAACATTGTAAGGTAACAATTCTTCATATTACATGCCTCATATGACCCATTTCAAACCATAGAGAATGACACCTTTATGTGTCACTGTCCCAAGAGACAAACAAATGTGAACAGCTAAAACATTTAAAAAGTGCACCAAGCTTCGGAAGTCTCAAACAGAGCTTGAATTTTCTGTACATACTCCTGTCAAATGAAGTTATTGCCTGTACACCACTCCTCTTGCAAAGTGGTCTTCTATTTCCTTTCATTTGACCTAGATCGGCTAGGAGACCTAGAGAAAGATCGGGACGGCTTGTGATTCCTCTCCTGGGACAGGGATCTCTCTCTTCTCCTATATCTAGAAAGGGACCTGCTCTGGCTGAGGGAGAAGCTTCTCCGTCTCGGAGATGTGTGGCGAGGTGAAGGACTCCTCCTCCGGTAATCATCTCGAGGGCGACGACCTCAAGAAGGAGGCGGTCACGATTTCGACTTCTCTTTTCCCCATTCGACAGGTGCACTCTTACTCGGCAGCCACATAGTGTTCTCCCATCTAGTTCTCGGACAGCATCGGCTGCATCTCGGGGATCTTCACGTTCAACAGGAGCGAAGCCGGGAGGGTTTTTAGCAACCCACACACTTCAGAGTGGTCCATAATAGCCTAAAGCTCGTTCCAATTCAGTCTTGTTACCACTGTTTCCAAGATTCCCTACATAAACTTGACAGTCCAACGGACAGGAATCACGATGCAAGACCCTCATGGCTCCTGAGTTTCACGGGCCACGGGGTGATCCCGGGCCTCTAGAATCTGGCAGCTGAATCTGCTCGCACAAGCTGTCCTGTGGGGATGCTCTTCCCCCTATGTGTCCAGCCCGGGGCCCTACTGGCTTGGCCCGGCCTCCTGGGTGAGAGGGTGAACCCCAGCTCCCTGGAGCAGACACTCAGAGCCCTGTTGACCGGACTCACGGGACTGGGGCAGCGGCTGGACATGTGTGGCCAGCCTCGTGGTATTTGGCCCCGTCTGCAGTTCCAGTTCCAGCTGAGAAAGAGCCTCTCTCTGTAATTTTCTCCTGGTTATGTAAGGATCCCCGCTGTCATTTGACAGAAATGTAGATGGTATGTTCTTTCTCTGTTTTCTCCCTGCTTCCTCTCCTCTCTCTCTGTCTCTGTCTGTCTGTCTCTCTCTGTCCCTCTCCCTCTCTGCCTCTCCTTCCCTCCTGCTCCCACTCCTTCCTGAGAGAGGATAGACAGAGTGTGAGAGAGGGAGACTCAGAGGGAGAGGGAGGGAGAGGGAGGGAGGGAGAGGGAAGAGGGAGAGGGAAGAGGGAGAGGAAAGAGGGAGAGGGAAGAGGGAGAGGGAAGAGGGAGAGGAAAGAGGGAGAGGGAAGAGGGAAAGAGGGAGAGGAAAGAGGGAGAGGGGGAGAGGGAGAGGAAAGAGGGAGGGGGGAGAGGGAGAGGGAGAGAGGGAGAGGGAGAGAGGGAGAGGGAGGGAGCGAGAAGGAGGGAGGGAGAGGAGACCGAGAGAGGGAGAGGGAGGGAAGTCTCTTCCTCCCTCCCTCTCCCTCTCTCCTCCTTCTCTCCCTCTCTCCCTCACCCTCTCTCCCTCTCCCTCCCTCCATCACCCTCCCTCCTTCTCCCTCTCCCTCTCTCCATCACCCTCCCTCTTCCCTCTCCCTCCCTCCCTCTCTCCCCCCTCTCCCTCTTCCTCGTCTCTGCCTCTCCCTCTGTCTCTCCCTCTCTGGGAGGGAGTGAGGAGATGGAGAGATGGAGGGAGAGGGAGAGTTGGAGGGAGAGGGAGAGAGGGAGGGAGGGAGGGATAGAGGGAGGGAGGGAGAGACGTCTCTCCCTCCCTCCCTCTATCCCTCTCCCTCTCCTTCTCCCACCTCCCTCTCCCTCTCCCTCTCCCACTCTCTCTCTCCCTCTCCCTCCACCTCCTTCCCTCTCTGGAGAGGGAAGGAGGTGGAGGGAGAGGGAGAGAGAGGGAGGGAGAGGGAGAGAGGGAGAGGGAGAGAGGGAGAGGGAGAGGGAGAGAGGGACAGGGAAAGTGGGACAGGGAAAGTGGGAGGGAGAGAGGGAGAGAGGGAGAGGGAGAGAGGGAGAGGGGAAGGGGGAGAGGGAAGCAGGGACAGGGAAAGAGGGACAGGGAGAGAGGGAGGGAGAGAGAGAGAGGAAGGGACAGAGAGAGGCAGAGGGAGAGATGGAGGGAGAGGGAGAGTGAGAGGCAGGGAGGGAGAGGGAGGGAGGAAGAGAGGGAGAAGGGCTGAGGAGGGGGGCTCCCTCCCCCTCCCATGCTCTCCCCACTGCTTTCTCTTTTTTCTGCTTCAACAGACACCAGGCACCTTTTAGATCAGCCCTGAAGTCAACGTTGATGCTTGGACAGCCTGACCTCCCAGCTGACTTCCAGCCCTGGACCACAGCTGGGAGATGAAGTCTACGGGGCCCTGGGCGGCGGGCTGCACAGGCCCCTTCTCTGACGCCCAATCTCTCCTCGTTTATGAGGCAGCCGCCAGCTCCCCTCCCTGCCTTCCCAAGATTTTGGGCCTTTTTAATATGTGTCCATAATGCCATGAGCTACTATTTAACTTTTCTACGAGGACCCATTTCCCGAAATGCAGTGGTTTTTGGCCTTGCCTGCACTAGAGAACCCCCAGGGAAGGGAGAGAAGTCTCTCCCTCCCTCTCGCTCCCTCTCCCTCCGTATCTCCTTCTGGCTCTCTCCCTCTCCCTCTGGGGTGACGCCCGATGAGCTCAGATTCGCAGATGTTCCCCCCATCCCCTCTCTGTGCCTTGCGTGGGGTCTGGGCCTTCTCATTGTGGCCCGGGTACAGCCTTGACATTCAGACATCGGTTCCTGCAAGGACACTTGCGTTTGGTCCATACCGCGTGTGGCTGCAGACTGTGCTTCTCCCGTTTAGCATCTTCAGTAGATGGGGCCTGTGTACGAGCCCTTCATCTTCCCCGCAGACACCACTGGTGCTTGCCGGGCCTCGCGGGTGATGCGGGGGGCACGGGGAACAGTCCTGTGTTCCCACCTTCTTGGGCTGCAGACAGGCCACGTTGGTCCTGTGGTGACTGGGGGCTCCCAGGAGAACCCCACCGCAGAACCGGAGAGGTTGCCCCAGAGAAGGTGGCGTACGCCTGGGGCTGGGCCTCACCAGTGAGCCACGGGCCACCTGCAGCAACAGGCATCTCGCCGTCCAGGGGCTGGGTGTTCGGGCGCCGTGGGGATGAGCTGCTGTCTGCACGGCAGCCGAGTTTGTATTGTTGAGCCCGGGGAGGCCCCTGGGTGGCTCCTGGAGAGCCTGGCCGCATTTCTTCCTGCCCTTGGCCTTAGAGCCCATCACGGTTCACGCCGTTTCTGGTTCCAAAAGGACCTGTGTTAATAAAGACCACGTGTTAGGACAGCACCAAAGTGTCTAGAAATCCGGGCCAGGAGGAGGAGGGAGGGGGATTGGCTGTGCCCGCCAGTGGCCTGAGAGCCCTGCCCGCCCGCAGAGACCTGGCCCGGGGCCCCACGGGGAGGGCATGGCCCATGGTCCCCAGCGCCGGCCGTCTCTGGGTTCCAGGAGAACTGCACGATCCTCGGGGAGCTGGTGAGGCTGCAGGCCCAGAAGTCCTGCCTGCTGGGGTTCAGCACGCGTGCCGACTCCGTGCTGGAGATGAACATGGCCAAGACCAGCCAGGTGGTGGCCACTTTCCTAGGTAACCCCGCCTCCACCTGAGTCCCAGTGGGGAGGGCGTCAGGCGGACCTTAACTGGATGTGGTGCTGCCTGAGAACCCACTGTGTCAGCCCTTGGGGGTCACCTTCCCGGACCCTTCATTCTGCCTCGAGGGGCGCAGGGTGGGGGGCGGATGGGGGGCCACCACAGGGACGTAGCCGAGCCTCTCCGCTCTGCCGGCAGATGAGCTGGCCCAGAAGCTGAAGCCCCTCGGAGAGCAGGAGCGGCCGTGATCCTGGAGCTAAGGAAGGCCGAGTGCCAGAGGCGGGGCCTGCACTTTGACGGGCCCATCAACACCTGGGACCCGCGCTACTACATGAACCAGGGGGAGGAGACACGCTACCACGAGGACCAGTACCTGCTCAATGAGTCCTTCCCCATGCAGGTGGTCACGCGCGGGCTGCTGGGCTGACCTTCGACCTGGAGGAGGGCACCAACGTGTGTCACGAAGACATGAGGCTCTACACGGTCCGGGACGCAGCCTCAGGCAAGGTCATCCATCGGCAAGTTCTACCTGGACCTCTACCCTCGGTGCGTGCGTGCGGGAACCTGTCGGCCGTGGGCCGGAGCTCCTCTGCGGAAGCTGGGCCTCACCCCACGTCCCTCCCCAGGGAAGGGAAGTCCGGGCACGCGGCCTGCTTCGGCCTGCAGCCGGGCTGCCTGCAGCAGGATGGGAGCCGCCAGATCGCCATCGTGGCCATGGTGGCCAACTTCACCAAGCCCACGCCCGACACGCCCTCCCTGCTGCAGCACGATGAGCTGGAGACCTACTTCCACGAGTTCTGGCAAGCGATGCACCAGCTCCGCTCCCAGGCGGGTGCGGGCGCGGGGCTGCGGGCAGGGGCCGGGGAGGGCCTGGGAGCGCGTGGTCCTCAGGCAGGCCCTCGCCACGGGATTCTTCCGCTGATGTCACCCCGCACGTGGCGACGCCCTCGGTGTCATCTTCCATCGTCAAAGCCTACACACTGGATGCGTAAACAACAGAAATGGATGTCCTCGAGACTCTGGAGGCTGGAAGCCCCAGATCAAGGAGTCAGGACTGGTTCCCTGCATGTTAAGTACATGTACTCAAGAGTTGCCTTTAAAAAAGACAAAAGAAAAGAAAGGCACGTTGCATGCAAGTCTGGTGACAGGCGGCGATGAGAACCAGAGGGAAGGCTCTGGGGCCGGGAGCGCTGCGCTCTGTGAGGCCCTGGGGCTGCTGCCAGTCTCCGTGGAGGCTCAGCAAGTCCCAGTGACTTCCCCACGGTGGGAGGGGGCCCCCAGCTCAGCGTCTGGGCCCAGGACCCACTGCTCGTTCAGTCTTCCTGCGGTCAGCCCTTCGTCCTGAGAGCGATGCTCTCACAGGCTGCACCGGAGCGCGTGGGGACACTTTACTGAGCTGTGCAGCCATCACTACTGCCCTGTTTTGGAACATTTCCATCACTCCAAAAATGTCCCTCACGTCCTTAGTTATCATTCCCTCCCTTCCCCAGCCCCTGACAACCAGGAACCCACTCTCTGACTCTGTGGATCTACCTGTTCTGGACGTTTCCCCTCAGTAGGGTCACACCCTGTGTGTCCTTCTGTGTCTGACTTCTCTCGCTGAGCATCGTGTTCTCAGGGTCCATGCACGTGGCAGCGAGTGTCAGGGCTTCACCCCTTTGCGTGGCTGAGGGCCGGAAAAAAGAAAAAAGAAAAGAAAGGCACGTTGCCTGCGAGTCTGGTGACAGCCGGTGATGAGAACCAGAGGGAAGGCTCTGGGGCCGGGGGCACCGCACCCTGTGAGGCCTTGGCGCTGCTGCCAGTCTCGGTGGGGCACGGGCAGCACTGTCCCCCAGGGGCTGCGGGACAAGCTCATCAAGTCCCGGCAGGCCAAGCCAGGTTCGGCCGGGCCGAGGGAAGGGAAGGGGGCGCCTGGACCGCCTGGCTGGAAAGCGCGGCCTGGACACAGTGCGATCCCCCCATCTCCTTCCTCCCGCCCCCCAGGCCTCTTCAACCTGCGCCAGATCGTCCTGGCTGAGGTGGACCAGGCCCTGCACACGCAGACGCCCGCGGACCCGGCGAAGGAGAATGCCCGCCTCTGCCAGGAGATCCTCGGGGTCCCAGCCACGCCAGGTAGCCAAGCGCGCGCCGGGCCCACCTTAGCGGTCGGTTGGCGGCTATTGCCCAGGTCAAGAGGATCGTCTGGTGGTGTGTGAAAGGGGACCGACTGACAGGCTCTGGCCGAGGCCCGGTGACCTCTGGCCTCTTCCTGCCTCGGTTCCTTGGCTGGTCCCTCCAGCTGTGGCCCGCGGAGTCCGAGGGTGGGGTGGGCGTATCTGCACGTGCTTTCTGGAGAGCCTGGAAGAGGCAGGAGAGGGCTTCATAGCCCGGACGGAACGCGTCGACGAGGTTTGCCCGTGCGTGTTGGTGCGGACACGCGGTTCACTCCCTCGTGAGCGCTTTAACCCGCACTCTCCCTGTGCTGGAGGGCAAGCCCTGACTCATCCCTCGGAGCCTCGGCAGCTGACCTTGTAAGAGGCTTAGGGGTGAACCCTCGTGAGCTTCAGTAGAAAGCCGGTAAAGATTGATTTGTGTCCCTCCACTGAGTTGCCCGCAAGCTCCCCGTTTTCTAGAAGTGTTGGGCCAATACTCCCTCTAGTGGCAGGGGACTCAGACAGGGCTGTTTGAGGCCCTCCGATCTGGGGAAGGGGCACGGAGCGGACAAGGGGCCGGGCAGGAGCCTTTCCGCGTGTGTCCCAGGGACCCACCTGCCTGCGACCTTCGGCCGCCTGGCAGGAAGATACAATGCCCAGTCCTATGGCTACCTGTGCAGCGAGGTGTACTCCGCGGACACGTTCCACACACGCTTCAAGCAGGAGGGCGTCCTGAGTGGCAAGGTGAGAGGCCGTCCTGCCGCGCAGACCAACACGGAGGTCCTTGGCCTGGGCCTAGATGCTTGTGCCGCCCGCCTGGGCCTGCCAGGCTCTGAGGGCCCTGCCCTGGACCTCCTGCTCCCCTGTCCTTTGTTCAGTCACAGCAGAGGTGGCCACACCCACACCCTCAGTGAAGGCGGAGCTCCACCCTCCTGCAGCCCCGCCCCCTCTCGGCAGGTTGCCATGGACTACAGAAGCTGCATTCTGAGGCCAGGCGGCTCCAAGGATGCCAAGGGCATGGTGAAGCTCTTCCTGGTTTGTGACCCCACGCAGGATGCCTTCCTCCTGAGCAAAGGGCTGCAGGTTGAGGGCTGCAAGCCGCCGGCCTGCTGAAGGCACGGGGTTCTGCCCACCTAGGCGGGCCCGGTGCCTTAGCGCCCCGCTGGGGCGGGGGAGGGGCAGCGTGTCCTCCCAGCCCCTGAGTCCCTGGCGGGCCGGCCTCGGCCAAAAGTCTCCACCTGGACGTGACTGGAGAGCCTGGCGTCAAGGCTCCCCCTTGTTGCACTAATGCAATCCCTTCCTGGGGAGCTTTCCTGCTAACAAAACGGTTCTTTGAAAACGCAGCCATTAATAAAAAGACTCCACTCCTGGTCTCTGCCTGCGGTCCCTTCCACCACAGGAGCGGCATGGGGGCCGTCACACTGGGGGGAGTTCTGACCTTGGTCGGGGATCAGCCCTGCGGCCGTTGCAGGCTGCTCTCTGCTGGTGTAGCGTCTGGGTCACTGGGAGATGGCTGAGCTGTGGGGTGAGTTCAGACGGGGATGGCTCCCCCCACCCCGGCCGGGCCGGCTCTCCAGTGAGGGGGTGTCAGGTTCCTGCCGGCCTCTCGCCTGCCCGGCACTGTTTGGCATGTCGGGGGCTGTGATTGGCTGCAGCTGGTTCTGGCGGTGGGCACAGCTGCGGGAAGCCCGGCTGTGGCTGTCCCTGTCGCCATGTCCTGTCCTCCTGCTCACGGCCGGCCGGCTGGCTCCCTCCGTTCATCGGCAGCTGGTGAAGTCTGGACCACAGCAAGGGGCCGCCTTCCTGGGTCCTAGCAATTCTTCCCAAAGGCCTTAGGGATGTGTTTTGGTGGCAGTAGGAATTCAGAGAGGGTGCTGCCCCACTGGAGCACTAGGGTGGGTCTGGACCGTCCCGTGTGTCCTTCCCTGGCCTTTGAGCTCCTCGGGAGCCCTGCCTCCGGCCCTTCGCCCCCACAAAGGACGCCAGGCAGCGGAGCGAGGGCGCGGGCAGCGCCCCGACCTTCTCCCCGGGGCCCAGGCGGGCAGGCTGTGCCACGTTCTGTCCTTCCCTCAGCCTGCCCGCCCGTTCTCACCCGCCCTGGGCCAGTCGGCTGTGGACCAGGCTGTGGTGTCTGCCCTTCTGCAGACCCGGCTCAGCTCCCTGCACCCACTTCTGTGCCTTCTGTGTTCTGGGCTGGTCGCAGGCCCAGAGCCGGTGGGCAGGCACCCCGTGGCCGGGAGGGCTGTTCCTGCGAATTCCCTGGGGCTCGAAAAGGAGCACAGCCGGCCTTCCATCCGGCACTTCTCCATGGACATGGAAGGGGCGTGTCAGGGCCTAGGGGCTGCTCCTCTTCCCGCGCACCGAGCCCCCCGATGGTCCCCGTGCAAAATCCAGGTGTGGCGTTGGCACCCCAGCCGTGCGCCGGGCAGTCTGTGGCGGGCGCCACAGGCCCCGGGCTGGTGGGCCACAGGGTTCCCGAGTGGCAGGTCACGACTGAGAGGGTGAGGCCTTTCCCCGGGTCCAGGGCCCAGACTGACGCCGGCTGGAGGCCCCTCCGCTCACCGCCCGCACCCCCCAGCCCCTGCCCTCACGTGAGCCCCCAGGGCTGAGCTCAGGTGTTGCATGCCCAGGCTCTCCGGCAGCCCAGCCCGTTCCCACTCCTCCATGGTCACTGAAGGACTTGGAAGCAGGTTGCCCCACAGAGACTGCTGTTCCCCGAGCCCTGGGCAGGGGGCGGGGAGGACGGGCACAGGGCCCTGCAGGGGTGTGGGCGCCGGGGCAGCAGCCGGAGCAGCTCCACACAGTAAGTAAGAGCATCTCACCTAAACCAGTGTGTTTCTCCAGCCGCCCCGGGACCTGGGCTCAGGTCCTGGGGCAGGAAGGGGCAGCAGTGCAGCTGTTAGCTGTCACTGGGGGTCGACTGTGGCCCGGTGCCACCTCTTAGATCCTCCCCCGTCCCCTTCCAGGGTTGCGACCAGACCCCTGCCAATCGGGTTCTCACTCCTCCCCGTCCCCTACGCCTGCTCCATGAAGGTGGAAGGAACACATTTTTTAAAAGGTTAGAGCTCGGGCTTCCCTGGTGGCGCAGTGGTTAAGAATCCGCCTCCCAATTCAGGGGACAAGGGTTCAAGCCCTGGTTTGGGAAGTTCTCACACGCTGCGGAGTAACAAAGCCCGTGCGCCACAACTACTGAGCCTGCAATCTAGAGCCCGCGAGCCACAACTACAGGTGCCCGCGTGCCTAGAGCCCGTGCTCCGCAACAAGAGAAGCCACCGCAATGAGAAGCCCACGCACCGCAACCAAGAGTAGCCCCTGCTCGCCGCAACTGGAGAAAGCACGCACGCAGCAAGGAAGAGCCAACGCAGCCAAAAATAAATAAAATAAATGAATAAAATAAATAAATAAAATTTAAAAAATCATATTAAAAACCTATTAATGAGATTTTAAAAAATAGTCAGTTAGTTACTTAGTTAATTATGCCGGGTCTTAGTTGCCACAGGCCGGCTCCTTAGTTGTGGTAATCAGATATTTTATATTCTTTTTTGTTCCTGAACAAAGGCCTCAGAATCCAGTACCTATTTGATAACGCTCACAGCATAGCTCAGCACGGAATAGCCACATTGTTTTTCTTTGGCTGCTATGTACCAAACAGCCTTTTGTACTGTTTTACCAAATGCATGTATTTAATACCTGTTTTACAAAACATAGTGAGATCTCAAAACTTTAAATTGACTAAAGTAAGATTCTCTCTGTAGTACTACTTATTTGACCAACAAACACTACCTGATGACACCGGTGTGGTGCACTGAGCATTACTCTAGCATATCGGGATAAACCCTGTTGCGACAAGTGTTCATCCTCCAAGTCCCCAAGGCCTCTCACACACTGCCAGCGAAACTGCTTCCTGCTTGGGAAAGAGTGCCCCAGTTCGTTTCTTCAGAAGCTTGAAGGCTATGGAAGCCCTCCAAAAAGTTAGAGGGCAAAGAACAACTCTAAAACTGGCACATTTGTTTAAAAAAAACACTTGTCAATATTACAAGAGCCAGCTTGCTTTCCCTTGTGACACGTTTTCTTAGGAGGCAAGGGATGGGACCATGTGACTTGGACAAGCTGTTTCCCTCTGTCTCAGTGTCCCACCTGTGAGTGGGTAGTCTGACTCAACTTCGTTACAGACATCTGAATAAGGATCATGAACAGTGGCATCTAATTTCCAAAATAAAAACAGGAGAATGAGTATGTCTTTCACAACAGGACGTCAAGTCTACCTCAATGATATTGCTAGCCTTGAGTCCAGTGCTTCTCGCTCAGTGCAATTGTGCCCCCAGGGGACATCTGGGAAAGTCTGAAGGTGATTTTGGTTGTCACAACTGGGAGGAGAGAGAGGGAATGTTACGGGCATCTAGTGAGTAGAGGTCGGGACCTTGCTAAACACTCTACGATGCACAGGACTCACACCTACAGCAAAGGTTTATCTGGCCCCAAAAGTCAATGCCTTGGTTGAGAAACCCTGCCTTAGAGCAAACCACGGATACTCATCTTTAGCAGGTAACAGGGCATTTACTACACACCTGTAAACCTACAGACTTCCCGACTTACACAGTTAATCCTGTGGCAGGAATGAAATAGATAGCGTGTGACCATCTAGTAGTATCTAGGTTTGCGCCTCAAGTCACATGGGACAGTGCTAGAGACTGACCTTTTCTATATTGGAGGCCTTTGGCAAGCCACCAGTTTTCTAACCTAAAAAGTCTAAGCAGCATTATTACAATACACATAATAACACGACAACTCTGCTTTTATAGAGAGATTAGATGTGGGAAAGGAGCTTATCTGACATCAGAAGGAAATGCTTTAAACGCATCACATCTGCTGGTTTGACTGTCAAATCTTGACAGCTGGAGAGGTAGGAAGGTAGACAGGAGAGAACACACCAAAGTTACCGGCCTGCTGAGTCCTCGGGTCTAACCATAATACACTTCGTACTGCCCTGGGTCCAGGGATATGTTCTAACACCCACTCAGTCACTTACGGTCCATAGACAGACCAAATATAAATTCACAATTACCAGCAAGTCTACCAAAAGAAGGCAGAGTTAAGAAACTGAAACGCGAGCCCTACCTGCTCTTTTTCTTCTTCATCGACAGAATCACCTGATTTTGCTTCTTCAGGGTCTTCCTCAGGTTTCTGTTTGGCAGGGCTGTCACACACAGTAAGGCCAACTGGTAGCTCAGCCAGACCCTAGACTTCCAGTGGGCACAAAACAGCTTATATTCCTCCCTACCAAGAATACCCTCTGTTTGGAAAGATTCAGGGCATGGACACCCTCTTCCCTCCAAGGAGAAGCCCTTTTTGCCAGGACATTAAAACAAGCTTCGAGCTTAATGTTTCTTTGGATGACAGGTTTAGAATACCACCGTTTTGCAGACCCTAAGAAATAATGGATCTAGACTTTGATCAACGGCTGCTAGAATCACCGAAGAGACATTACATGCCTCTGATGGACAGCCCCATACCGTCAATGAAGTCGCACAAAATAAAGCTGGAATCTGATCAGGACTCTAGACCTAACTACCAGTTGACAGAAAACTGGAGACAAGGGAACACATTCACCACCAAAACGATGCAGTCAGCCAGACCTAGAAGCTATTAGACAAAAGACCTATTTTCTTTACATAAATGGCAAGAAAATAAGGAATCTATCACTTGAAAGGCTTAAGGAACAAATCAACCAAACTCTGTTACACAAGGGGAGGTATGAACACTGCTATATATTTGTTAGTAAGGAACTGTTACACTTTATAAGGCATGTTTTGTCTTCTTCAAAAGACTGTTTGCTAGATGTTAGCAATTATAGCAAAATATGAATAAAAAACTTGTCAGAGAAGGAGACCTTGTCATCTAGAAATATCGTATTTGTGGATAAGATGACATGTCCGACTTGTTTCAAAGTAATCCAACTGGGGGGACATGGGTATGTATGGAGTTGTAATCCATTTGGAATAATTTTCACTTGGAGCATATGGGGGTATAGACGAAACAACAGCCAGGAGCTGTTAACTGTTGATACTGGGTGATAGGTACACAGGGGTTCATTTTACTATCCTTGGTATTTTGTGTATGTACATTTGCAGTTTCCCATGCTAAGAGTAAAAATGGATGAGGTCTTCAGAAATGCTGTTCCATGAATGTCTAAAAACAGAATATCAAAAGGAAAACCTAAGCAATGTGGAAGTCAGAATTACTAAGTTACATCCTACTAATTCTATATGTGTTTTACCAAAAACAGTTGGCCCCTAAAATCGGGGCTGTCCATTCATTATATACTGACCCCCTTGTGAAATGAGATGTGATGGTGGTCTGCCTGGTAGTTTGCCTTGTAATCCTGGGGCTCCATGAGACTTCAGCTGCTTACAGAAAAGAAACAAAAAAGCCACTATGAATAAAGAGTTCACAGCCAAGGTACAGTTCTTCAGCATTAGCAAGCTGGTGCACAGACCAGGTTCTGAGGATTAAGTATCCTTCTCTTCTTATTCTAAGCAACCACCGTCTTCATAAAGTCATCAAATTAGCACCTGCCAGTTTGCTAGGCCATTTTAACACAAGCTCTTGTATGAAGGGCCCAACCCTGAGACGGACAAGGAAACAGAGCCTCTGCTTATTTCGTCAAACGATGAAGTGGCCAAGCACCTGACCTGAGCTCGAGTCCCAGGCTCTTATTTTTAAAAATTCCAGAGGAGTTACTCTGACTACAAGCGGGGAAGGGGTCTAAGAAGAAATGTTTAGCTTCAACAGGCATGTCACTTACAAGTCATAAATATCAGCAGCTCCTGTTTTCTTATACCTCATCAATTCAACCACATTTGGGGATCTAATGCTCTATAACTTGGTCGAAGACAAAAATTTAAAGTATATATCTAAGCTAGTTAGAAGTATACACAAGAGGGAATTCCACGGCGGTCCAGTGGTTAAGACTCAGCACTCTCACTGCCGAGGGCCCGGGTTCGATCCCTGGTTGGAGAACTAAGATCGTACAAGCCGAGCAACACAGCCACCCCCCACCCCCACCCCCCAAAAAATAAAAATAAAAAAAGATACACAAAAAACAAGTACTGCCGGTGGAGGGGTTGTGTGTGGGGGGAACAGACAGACCCTATGGCACCAAGTCTGTCCTCCCCTTAGGCGGTACCAGACTCCAACGAGCTCAAACGAGTCAAGTGCTCTTACATTTTGTTTCTCCATCGGACTTGCTTCTCCTGGGCATGCAAAGTTTGGAAACAGGTTTGGGGGACTTCTTTTTCTCTGCTATTTCCACTCTGCGCTCCTCACCACTTGTCTGCCTCCCGTTTTCTAGACATCCATTCACTTCCCGACTGAAAGCATGAGCTCCGTTCTCCAAGGACAAATCTGTATTTAAAAGGGATTTGACTTTAGCCAGGTAGCCCTCCTACAGCAGGAAAGGATAATTTAAGTAGCAGTGAATGTAAACAAGTGGCCATGAGAGAATAAGGAAACACATGCGCTTCCTTTATAACTATCAGGTAACAGGGAGAGGTGGGATGATCCTGCCTCCCTGGTCACAGACAAGTTACATGGGAGGAAACGTTTTCTAGCCGCCGGGATGCTGACGACTTAACCTCCGATAATTCTTCTTTATGTCATTTGGTTTCCAAGTCACATAACTGATTCTTTATTTCTGTCTGCAGAAATTCAGGCAAGAGATTCCATTTCTCCTTCACACATTCCTAAGGGAAGGATATAGGTTTAGAAGTCTCCACATTCCCAAGCTATGAACCAATGGACTAATACACAAATAGTTACACTGCCTGGTCACATAACAATGACTGAATGGCAGGCAATGCTGAGTCGGCCAAAAAGGAAACTAAATATTCACAAGACATGTTCCTGCTGTTTTCGTTAAGATCATATCACACCATCTCCAGAGTGGTGAAAAATGGAAAGATTAAAGGTGAAACAGACACCTAATAGCATACTCGAACAAACCTGATTTTGAAAAACAGTGTGACCAGGACAAATTATAATCCAGACTCGATGGTACGGAACCCAGACTGGGAAACTCGATGAGTTACCAAAAGCTAACCAATAATAGCCTATTAGTCCAGCACGTTAGACAAAAACATCCACGTTATCCTCAACTTCAGGGAAAAGAGAGCCAATTCCACTTAAATTTGTTTTTAGGAACTACATAGTGTCTGTCAAATGGTCACATTTGACCACACATTTTGTTCAGGTGGAGATTACCTTACCTTTTCTGTTAAACTCTCTCTTTCCAAATCTGAGCCTAGGGGAAGAAAAGGGAAGATACAAACGCTTGTTCAGCAACATTGTCTATCTGTAAGAATACCACAGTTTAAAGAACTTTGGAAAGAAGTTTAACATGAATGTTAGAAAAAAATACAATGGCCCTTCCCTCCCCCAGTGTCTAGAATGCCCTAAGGTAATGCCTACACGTTAAGAAGTTATTTTCAATATGAATGAGGTCCCCCTTTTGGGGGGTGGTTTTCTGTTGGTGGTAAGAGATGGTATAGGAGCTCTAGAACAACATTTTTTCTTTTTTTTTTTTTTTAACGTTATTTTAAAGACACTGGGAAAGGGGAAGCAGGTCACACAGTTGGGTTCCTTCCCAAGCTAATTGACCTATAGGTGGTCTTCCTCCAGTTGGACCTGACAAGATTTCATAGAAGGGCATACAGCGGTTAGAAAGAGTGGACCAGGGTGACAGGATGCTGTGGGGAACAGCCAGCTAACATTCCCAAAGGCCAGGATGGGGTGGTGGCAGCATTCGGAGAAGGAATATATGAAAGTGGAGGAGTCAAGGCATCTGGGGCAGCAGGGGGTGCCCACACCCAAGCAAGAGAGATGAAGCTAGAAAAGTTGGCTGGCGCCTCACCCAAGAGCTCATCCTTGCAAATGTTTGTACCCAGTCATTCAGAAGTGCAGAACTGTCACGAGTTTAGCTGGAAAATCATGGCCTGATTTGGTTCTTGAAGATTAGTATCTTGCCTCTCTGGGGAGGAAGGCAGCGAAAAGAAGAAAGGAACAAAACTAGAAGACACCGAGGAAATGGGGAGGCTGCTGTTCCTAGCCTGGGCGCTGACTGTGGGCAGTTGGGTGCGAACAGGTCTAACCAGCTGGGCAAGCGTCCCTCAGCAGAGGGGCAGCACCCTGGGCAGGCACTGGGCCTCCACCATCTATGGATCCTCCCCTCCGGCACCCAGGCTAGGTACTCAGTTACCAGCAGCCCAAAGGGCAGGAACAGAGCTCTGCCAGGCTGGCCTTCCCAGAGGGCACGTGTAAGCAGCACAGCCAGGAAGGTGAGCGACAGGCTTTGCTGGCTTGTCGGGAAGGAGGGCGACGTCTGGCTCAGCACGGCTGGAGTCAGCGCTAGCCTCCCCTCGGACACGGGCACTGGGCCCCCGGCCTCAGGCGCACACAGGCCTCCAAAGCCCTTCCCTCAGGATGGCGCTCAGACCCTCCACCCAGCCCACCCTCCCGCCCCAAACACCAGCAGGTCAAGCACCACTCAGAGAAGGGGGCCTTTAAAGGGCTTTGGAAAATCTTAGAATCCGGATATGGAAGCTACTATGTTTCACTTGTAGCTGAGAGCTCTGCTCCCAGAGCACAGGATGGCCGAGGGGGGCGAGATGGGAGGGTCTCGCTGTGACCCCCAGGCACCGCTGGCCTTTTCAGCCACATGCCTGCCTTCCTTGGAAATACATTTCATTAACAGCCAAACGGAACACCCTGAGAAACAGGAGGAATTATTGGTTCGTTTCAACCCTTAGCAACAGTGAATTTTCACCACCGGCTATTTCGTCTGCTCTCTGCAATGCACTGGAACTTTCCTTTGGGCTAAACGTGCCTCAGCTGTCCACGGCACCCGACACACATGGTGACTCCGCCTGACCCAGGAGCGCCCTGGGCCCCAGGCACAGGGTCCCTCCTTCCTGACCACCCCCTCGTGGGAGTGCTGAGGCCAGCCAGCCCCCAGCTCTGGGGGCTCAGCGTCCCCTCGGAAGTGACTGCGCGTCAAGCTCCCCACCGACCCCCTCCCCCCTGGTCTCCCTCCCGCCAGGGCCGCTTCGTGCGCGGTGCCGGTCGGGCCCTCCTCAGGGGGAAGGAGACCCCGGCCGACTCCGCTCCACTGACCTGCCGCTGCCCATCCGGGACGTGGCCGGCGAACGACCGGTAGGTGTCGGGGAAGGCCCGAGGGCGGGCGCCCTCCCGCACCCTCACGACGCGGTGCTGCTCCGGGTGGAGCCCGCGACCCGGGGGGCAAGAGGCGCGACGGGGGTGGGAACGAGACGGGGCCACGAGAAACCCACCCCGGGCCGGGGCGCAGAGGCAGGATGTGGCGGGGAGGGCCGGCCCAGCCGCGAAGCCCGTGCCTCCGCCCCGCCCAGACCCGAGCGGCCCTCAGACCTCCCTGCCGGCCGCTGGGCTCGGGGTGGGCGACGGACGCGTCGAAGAAGCCGTCCCGCTCGAGCCGTCCAGAGAGGCCGGCCCAGGGGTTGTGCCTGTTCCCGGCGTGGGGCGAGCACCAGGGCCTGAGGGTGTGGAGCCGTCCGGTTGCAGGTCACAGGCTTTGCCTGTCAGAAAGGAGGGCTGCGATGGGGCTGTGCCGACGGAAGGGGAGGATGGAGCCGCTCACAGTCCCCGTTTGCCAGGCAGAGCTTCATCGCGGACCCTGTTCTCAGCAGCCATGCGCAGCAGGGACACCCAGGCCTGGCGAGTCTGCGCCCCACCCAGGGCCGCTGGGTTCCTGCGCGGCAGCCCGGCATCTCCTGCTGAGAAACCCCAGAGACGGTGTTCCTTCCCCCGAGCCCACCGCAGCGCTGCAGAGCCCAGGGGGGCTGGGGGCTTCACCCCAAACTTGAGGAAGCCACACCTGGGGGCTGGGCCACAAGCGGGGGTCCCACCTTCCCCGCAGGAGCAGACCCCACGGAGGGTCTATCTTTTGGAAATAAAGTTAGACTAACAGGTTTTACACACAGAATCTTATAGCTGGGAAAATCCTTTGTGTCATTCATGTAGCTTCATAAGATTTTTTTTTAATGAGAGGATGGATTTCCTTGAGCAAGAGTCAATTTCCAGGAATGGGTCCCTGGATACCAAGGACTGTTTTGGGGAAGAAAGACGAATCTATTCTGTGAACGCCTTATAGAACTTATTCTATATTGTAGTTCTCTCTGGAAACACATGTACCGTTGATCTTTGTAGCAGCCCTTAACATCCTCAATAGAAGCTCTCATTTCCCCATTAGTACTTGTTATAGACTGAATATTTGGGTCTCCCCAGCATTCACATGTTGACACCCTACCTCCAATGTGATGGTATTAGAAGGTGGGTCTTTTGGGAGGTGATTAGGATTTGATGAGGTCATCGGGATGGAGCCCTCATGATGAGATTCTTATCCTTGTGAGTCATGAGAGAGCTGGCTTTTTCTCTCTGCTCTCTGCCCTGTGAGGACACAATGAGAAGTGGACAGTCTGCAACCCGGAAGACAGTCCTCACCAGAAGGCGATGATCCTGGCACCTAGATCTCAGACTTCCAGCCTCCAGGACTGAGAAGGCATTTTTGTTGTTTACAAGCCCCCACCCCGCCCCGTTTGTGGTACTTTGTGACAGCAGCCCAAACTGACTTAGCGCTCTTTTCTTCAACTAAATGGAAGAATTTGTGAAGCCCATCCATTTTATGATACAATTTCCCAAATAACCAATATTCTGTCTACACACTCTGATTTCTCAACTTTTTTATTTATCAAGACTGTTATAAAAAAAGCTTCCAGGGCTTCCCTGGTGGCGCAGTGGTTGAGAATCTGCCTGCCAATGCAGGGGGCACGGGTTCGAGCACTGGTCTGGGAAGATCCCACATGCCGCGGAGCAACTGGGCCCGTGAGCCACAACTATTGAGCCTGCGCGTCTGGAGCTTGTGCTCCACAACAAGCGAGGCCGCAACGGTGAGAGGCCCGCGCACTGCGATGAAGAGTGGCCCCTGCTCGCCGCAACTAGAGAAAGCTCTTGCACGGAAACGAAGACACAACACAGCCAAAAATAAATAAATAAATAAATTTAAAAAAGAAAAAAAAAAACCTTCCATATTTTTTCCTAATAAATTGTTTCCAATCCAAGTTGTCACTATAATGGTTCTATGATATTAATAATATGAGCCCTAAAACCCTGCTTAAAATAATCATTTATTTGTCTTATGAATAAGTTCAGGGTTCAAATGCAAAAGTTTTAAAAGGATATACTGGGTAAAACATCTATGTCATCCCTCTGAAGGAAACAAGGAGGGAAGAAAGGAAGGAAGGAAAAAACATTGAATTCGCCCTCAGTTTAGCTGCCACTTCCTAAGGGAAGCCCTTCCCAATTCCAGACCCCCAGGCATCACAAATAAGCTCTCATGGGACACTGTCCATACTGTTGCAGGTCATGTTCCCTGAAAAGCTGATTCTGAGACAGGGACAGACTTTCAGGAAGTTTCTTGGGGTGTGTTTTTTGGGATAAACATAGAATTACCGTATGACTCAGCAATTCCACTCCTAAATCATTGAAAACAAACACTGAAACAAACCTACGTACACACATGTTTATAGCAGCACTATTCACGGTAGAAAAATCATGGAAATAACCCAAATGTCCATCAATAGATGAATGAATAAACAAATTGTGGTATATACCTACAGTGGAATAGTAACTCAGTCATAAAAAGGAATGGAGCAATTAAATATCAAACAATTACACGGCCAAAACATTTTTTTAAGGAATGAAATACTAATACATATTACAGTGTGGATGACTCTCACAAACATCATGCTAAGTGAAAGATGCCAGACACAAAGGTCACACACTGTATGATTCCATTTATCTGAAATATCCAGAATAAGTAAATCCATAGAGAAAGAAAGCAGATTAGTGGTCTCCAGGGCCTGACAGAGAGAGAGAAGTAGTATCTTCTCAATGGGTACAGAGTTTCCTTTTGGGGTGATAAAAATGTCTGTGGGAAGTAAAATTTTTTAATTGGAAAATGATTGATTAAAAACAAAAGTCTGTGGGGTATTTCTTGGTACTGCCTTTCCCAATTTTCACAGTAAATGGTCAAGTACACAGTAAATGGTCAAGTACAGCAGCCATGGTTTGAGAAAGAAATGATGACCAGGGCTCAGAACACTCACTCAGGGACGAGGGTGAGGGTCACCCCACCAAGTAAGCCATCCATTTTAGCAGAGATATTACCCAAGGATGAAGGGAATTGAGAATGGATAGCACAGGAAGGAGACAATGACTATCAGTTGTGGCCTTGAGGCCACCTACAGTAACAGAGGCTATATTTCGACACACTGACCCTCCTTTCACTAGTAGTTCATCTCACTCACCCTCTCCCCTAAAAACGATCCATGGAAACTATGAAAGACTTGTTTCCAGAACTTATGCAAAGACGTTGATCCGAGTAAAGGCAACAAAAGCAAAAATAAACAAGTGGGGCTACATCCAACTAAAAAGCACAACAAGGGAAACCACCAACAAAATGAAAAGGCAACGTACCGAATGAGAGAAAATTTTTGCAAATCATATATCTTATAAGGGGTTAGTATTCAAATTATACGAAGAACTCATACCAAAACAATAGAAAAAAAATCCAACTAGGGCTTCCCTGGTGGTGCAGTGGTTGAGAATCTGCCTGCCAATGCAGGGACACGGGTTCGAGCCCTGGTCTGGAAAGATCCCACATGCCACGGAGCAACTAGGCCCGTGAGCCACAATTGCTGAGCCTGCGCGTCTGGAGCCTGTGCTCCGCAACAAGAGAGGCCGCGATAGTGAGAGGCCCGCGCACCGCGATGAAGAGTGGCCCCCACTTGCTGCAACTAGAGAATGCCCTCGCACAGAAATGAAGACCCAACACAGGCATAAATAAATAAATAAATAAAATTACACACAAAAAAATCCAACTAAAAAATGGGCAGAGGATCTGAATAGACATTTTTACAAAGAAGATACAGAGATGGCCAGCAGGTAATTAAAAAGGCACCTAAAATCACTAATCAGCAGAGAAATGCAAATCAAACCACAAAGAGATATCACCTCATACAGGTTAGAATGGCTAACATCAAAAAGACAGGAACTAACAAGTGTTGGCAAGGGTGTGGAGAAAAGGGAAGCCTTGTGCACTGTTGGTAGGAACGTAAATTGGTGCAGCCACTATGGAAAACAGTATGGAGGTCCTCAAAAAATTAAAAATAGAACTATCATATGATCCAGCAATTCCACTATTTGGTATTTGTATGAAGGAAACAGAAACTCTAATTCAAAATGAAATCTGTACCCCCGTATTCACTGCAGCATTATTTACAATAGCCAAGACTTGGAAACCCCTGTGTTCATCTATGGATAAATGGATAAAGGACATTTGGCATAATATGCCAAATTATTTATTTATATATGTATATAATTTTATATATATGTATATAATTATATATATGTATATAATTTTATATATATATATATATATATATATATATATATATATATATATATATATATAAAATTCAGCCATGAGAAAGAAGCAAATCCTGCCATTTGTGACAGCATGAATGGACCGTGAGGGCGTTATGCTAGGTAAAATATGTCAGACAGAGAAAGAAAAATCCTGTATGATCTCACTTTATATGGAATTTTAAAAAAGCTCATAGATACATAGACTGGTGGTTACCAGAGGCAGGGGGTGGAGGGTGGGTGAAATGGGTAAAGATGGTCAATATGTACAAACTGCCAGTTATAAAATAAATAAGTCCTGGGGATGTGACTATAGTTAATAATACCGTACTGCATATTTAAAAATTGCTAAGAGAGTAGATCCTCAAAGTCCTCATCACAAGAAAAAAAGATTTCTACCATGTATGGTAATGGATGTTAACTAGACATACTGTGGTGATCATTTTTTAAATTGAAGTATAGTTGATTTACAGTATTATATTATAATAACAATATATTAGAACACAGTGATTCAATATTTTTATAGATTATACTCCATTTAAAGTTATTATAAAACATTGGCTATATTCCTTATAGCTTATTTATTTTATGCATAGTAGTTTGTGCCTCTGAATCCCCTCCCCTACCCCTATCTTGCCCGTCCCCTCTTTCCTCTACCCACTGGTAACCACTGCTTTGATGTCTAGATCTGTGAGTTCATTTCCTTTGTTACATTTATTCCTTATTTTTTAGGTTCTACATATAAGTGATAACATACCGTATTTGTCTTTCTCCGTTTGACTTATTTCACTAAGCATAATAGTGTTGCAGCAGAATGACCTGTAACTTCCTACATTTCTTACGTTTCAACTTCAAATTTCATTTCTCGGGATGCCTACAGCTTTTCACCTGGCTAGATGGAAGCCAAGGTTTTACTTTTCTCTTGGGGGCTATTCTGCTAGGCTTGAGTCATTAGAAGCAACTTTAACTTTAGGTTGTTATAGATATATCACATCTTTCAAAGCATAATCAGGCTCTGTGGTTCATGATCTGGTTGTTAGATTAAAGGTCTGTGTGGCCAAAGGGCTGTACTTCTACAACTATTGAGAAATAAACAACCTTGACTAGACAGGGAAGGAAAAGTCTACAAGTTGGTCCCTATATCCTGATCAGGGGATTCTTCTCCTCCTTCCCTGGTTCACCAAAAAGCACACTTGCCCATACTGTTCACATTCTCAAAATATGTTTGTTACTCTCAGAGCTCCTGGAATCTATATCTTCCAACGGTTGACTTTTGACTTCTCAATGAACTGTTCTGCACACCTGTGCTTATACTTTAGGATTTTTTTTTCCTTTGGGAGAGAGAAGAGTGGCTTGTAAAAACACTAGTGGAAAGTAAGCATTAAGAATCACTTCACCTTCTCCATCAAATAAATCCACCTGAATTACCGGCTCTATGAACCAGATAAGTAATTCAAAAGTTTGATGAAGAACAGAATACTTTGAGTCTCAAAATATCTCTCCATAAATTACTTATTAACTACAAAGTGACAAATAATAACTTGACAGTGGAGAAACTTCGTGGGCACCACCTTAACCAAGATGCTAATGAGACAGATGACCATCAGGTGGCTCCTGTAAGGATGCACAGAGAGACACACTGTCACCTCTGTGGAACTCCCATCCAAAGCACATAACATGAAACAACCATGAGGAAACAGAGCACAAACCCAGACCGAGGATCATTCTACACAACAACCAGCCTGTACTTGTCACAAACTCTCAATAATATGAAGAACAAAGAGGCTGAAGAATTATTTCATACTTAGACCAAAGTGACATGAGAACTAAGTGCAACGCATGATTGTAGACTGGTTCCTGGGCTGAAAAAATTAGCCATTAAGGATGTTACTGGAATAAGTGGCAAAATTTGAATATGGATGGTCGATCAGTCAACAGTATCAATGTTAAATTTCTGACTTAGACCACTGTGCTGTGGTTTGGTAGAAAATGTTGTTTCACTTAGGAAGTAATCACTATTTACAGGGAAAAGGGCACAATGTCTCCTTACCCTTAAGGGGTTCAGGAGAAAAAAACCATGTATATATGGAGAGACAGTGAATGCCAAAGCAAATAAAGCTAAATATTAACAATTGGTGAATCTAGGTAAAGCATATACAAGAGTTCTTTGTACTAATCTTGCAACTTTTCTTTAAGTTTGAAATTATATCTATAACTATATATCTACATCTATATAGATATATAAAATCAACACACACCATTCAAAATAAGTGCATCAACCTAAAATCCAGCCTATTCTTCAGGTATTGTTAGGTAATCTGAAGAGAGACAAAGGCTAGGATACCAACAGGGATTGGGTTAGTAGATTCATTCATTAGGGCCCTGAGTACATTTCTACTAACTTAAATTATGCTTTCATTTGAATAAAACATTTTGGACTTCCTTAAACTTAGTGCCAATTACTTATACATTTAAACACTCAAAGTATGAATTCCATAGTTTTCCCCAAGTGAGGCCCAAGGCTGTCAGTATTCCCGTGTGCTAACAAGTAAGCAAGGCCAATTTCCATAACCTAACTATAGGACTTCTGGCTACATAAATTTTTCTAATATGCCCAGTTCCCTATTTTCTTAGAAAATCCAATTTGCTCTGGGATTTCAAATACCACAGGCTCTGGTTTTTGTCACAACAAATGAACTATTTTATTCTTTACATTCTTAAAAAGAAATTCAAGAAATCATTGCTCACTGATAGCTTTTCTAGCTCTCGTCCAATATCTCTTTGACCAAGCTTTTCCACCCACTCTGGAATAATCCAGGGGTAATTAGAACTTCTTACCTTCTTTAGCCCAAAAGGAGCCAATTCATCACAAACTATCATGGATCATGATTCTAAATTACCAAGAGCCCAATTACTAACCGAGGCGGGGAATCTTCTTTGCAATTAAAGTGATTGATTTCTTTGCAGATGCAGTAGCATTTCACTTTTTAATTATGTTCAGTCTGATCAAATGTGAGAAAATTCTTCCTCATTTTATTTTCCTTCCAAAGAACACGATACAACAAACATTAATTCCAGAATGATACAAGGCCAGACCTGCAAGGGCCTTTGGCAGAGCTGGACATCTATCAATGGGTCTTGTCCATTTTACAGGGTTTTACTGGCTCCTGAAGCTCTATAGGGGAAAAAAGGGACTAATTATTTGTTTACATCACATAGTTCACCTAAGGGCTTGCCAAACCTTCCAGCATCTGCTAAGTTGTGATGAGACAGCATTAGATATTTAGATAAACACAGACTAGCGCGGAACAGAACAATTTTGTTTCTTGTGCAGGCAAAGAACAGAGCCGCAGTGCTGGGGATGAAGCAGTGTGTGGAGGTAAACATAAGCAACGTGGGAACAAATCTGTTTTTTCTCACGTAGGTGGTATTAACATGATTAGATGTTGTCAAATTTTGAAAGAGAAAAATAGACAAAAACAGTTTGGGAGAAGAAGGAGGACACTCCAGAGGATATAAAGGGACATGAGGCCGCCAAGGCTTACACAGATTTCCCAAGGCCTGAAAGACACCTGTCTGTCCACTTTGCTTTTAATTTTAAGGACTGGCCAGTTGTGCCTCCCGCAGCCTGTTGACCCGGGGCCTGCATCCTTATTTCCCCTTCCCCTCTCTCCACGTGGTCAGCAGACTGGCATCCGTTCACTCACTTGAGACATACAAAGGTCAAGGTTTTCGCTCAATGAGTATCTTCCAGCGATCTGTGCTCCAGACAACAGTGACTACCCTTTGTCCTGGTATGAATGCAGTTGCTGAACGTTTTCCAAACACTTTCACACATCTGTAAAGAAGAATCTAGGAGCCCTCCAAGATTTTAAATTTTAGTAAAAAATGAAATTACATAGTAAGCTTTTGAAAAATTAAAACATCCACGTATGTGAGATTGTACCTCTGCCTTTACTGCAGGCTGTTTGTGAAATTCAGGAAGCCCTGCCTTTCCATTCATTAAACAGACAGTCACTGAGCACCTCCTAAGGGCAAGGCAGGATGCCAGGTGATGCAGGTGGAGAAAAAGGGCTTGTTCCTTGCTCTGATGGGGAAGGCACGTAAGCAGACATCCTCGGCACAGGAAAACACAGAATGGAGGTGCTGTGATGCGATAAAAGGGTCACGCTTACAAGAACAAAGGAAAAGCGCATCCTTCCAATGCAGGAGACACAAACAAGGTCAGGAGGTTGGCAAGTGTCTTGAAGGAATATCAGTCTTGCTGAGCGGGGGCAGGAACTCCAGGCTTACCCGACGTAGCATGGGCATATATGCACGCCACATTCCAAGAACCAGAAACACAAGAAAGAAGAAGCCAGACCAGACACCACAAAGCTGTGACCGTTGGGCTCAGAAGTCTGGGCTTTTTTTTATGAACCAAGGAGGAGCATGAAGGGGAAGTGATGGTCCAACTGGCTGTGCTGGTAGGGGCAGATGGGGGCAGATGAGGCTGCTGAAATGATCCGCTGAAGGCTGACAGAGCTGCCTGTGGCAATGGGACTGGAAATAACTGGAGATTCAAGAGATTTGGGGCCGGTACAAACCACAGGGACTTGTAACCATCATATGAATGGATGAGGAAGGAGGCAAAATAGACTCTGAACACTATTATATGTGAACACTTGGATGGCGTCCATGGACTGGCTAGCTTTTGCTATTTAAACATTTACTGTGGTTATTAGTCACATCCTGCATGGAGCCCTCGTTTTAAGCTCTTTAAATATCCCTGAGATAAGTGGGGGAGTTATTTCAATCCTCCTTTTTACAGATGAGAGAACCAAGACTGGCAAGGCTTAGCCCTAAGCAGGAAACCCAACTAACCCAACTAATTGGTGCAGAGCTGGGACAAAATATCAGTATAGTCCTCATTACACAATCCAACGAAACATGAAGATAGCTCAAAACTGTCCTAGCGGCATGTTTCCAGCCTAAGTGGGACAAAGTTCATAGAACTTTATACCGTCAGCTGTGTTGTAAGGTGGTTTGTTGGTAATGTCCATTCCAAAAGCCAACGGAAAGCTACCAGTATGCTGAATCATTAAAAACATGGATGTACAGGACTCAAGTCTTATACCTTTTTGAACAAAATACTCTTCACAGATGCTATGTTTAGACTCAAGTTTTCCCAACATAAAGTTTTTAAAAGAACAATCTGTCTAAAAAGCATGTAGAGAAATTCATTGATGTTTTAGACTTTAATGTCCTTCATACGGTCAACATAAAACACTGACAATGGATGAACAATAGGGGAAAAGACTCTTCAGCACAGATCTTCCTGAACTCACGGCATCACTGGTCAAACACCATAAAGAGAACAGTCACATGAACAACCAGTAAGGGAGTTTAACAGAGATTTTTAGCTTAACAACATAACTGAAAAACGAAGAACCAACCAACCAACCAACCGTTCTTCTACCCACTGAAAGGAAAGTAAAGATGAATCAGGGAGCTTCCAAATCTTGTGAAGCAGCTTAAAAAGGGAGAGGGGAGGGGGAAGGGAAGGTACACAACTGTTGAGAACGTAACACTCTAATGCACAAGGTCAAGGATCCTAACATTCTCAAAGTCTCAACATATACCAACAAGAACCATATTCTTAGAAATATAAAGGCACAGAGATATAAATGCATAGAGATATAAACTATTTGGTATTAAGAACAGACCTTGCTAGATAAACATATAGGATGTCACTCTTATTGCTTTATGAGAATAACTGTATAAAGAAAGAATCCAGAAGACCCCACTGCTGTCATCTTGCAAAGGATCAAAATTCAGCACCTAGAGGACCCCACCCACCCTCCATGCTGTGTGTCTGTGTGTCTCTAAAAATAATAACCTGCAATTTGCATATAATTAAACCCATAGGCAGCTTTGAATGTGAGATCTAGGCAGAAAAAGTAGCAGCAAAGACAACAGTAGCTAGAATTTGGTAGAAAAGCAAGAGAAGATTTTTTAAAAGCTTCCAGTTCAAGTCAGAATTAAGGTTAAGTTTCAACAGCTTGGGATAGCTGTGGATGTTTTGCTGTTCTTTGAAAAAAGAAGAAAAACTATCATAAGCATGTTCATTCGAGAAAAATACTGAGTTTGTTTAGTTTTTTTAGCCATGCCCAAGTGACTTTCAATTTTGTACACTGTTCAAGGGCAGAGTGTATATTGGTTAGGATGTGCTTATAGCTGGTGCATCTCCAAAAAATGCTTCATGAAGGCTGCCAGCTTCTGGACATCTTCGATGGTGACAGCATTATGCAGAGAGGCCCGAATGCCTCCCACGGACCCAGAAGAACCACCGTTGCAGCCGTTAAGAACAGGAGCATCTGGCTTAGCATCAAGACGACCCTCCTTCCCATCACCAGCTCCTGCGAGAGTCACAGCACCTGAGACCATCGTGTCCAACCTGCCACCTGAAAGCCCCCGCAGGTGGCTAGGAGCTTCACACATCTCAGTCATTAGAAAATTCCTTTCCAACGCAGTGAAGGACCGTCACGCTCACATGGAACCTAGGTTAGCTCAACTCTTCGATGAGCCTGCCGTACAGGGGGCAGGGAGCGGGCAGCTATTCTCATGCGTGAGAATTTTTCATGGAGCTTACAGAATTAACTACTCTCTCTGATGTTCAGGGGAGCGACAGTGATCTGTTCTTACACTGAACAGGCTTGTGCCAGCAGCACCAGAGATGGGATGGCACCTTTGTGCTGTCAGAGCAGAGATTTTCAAAGGTAATTTTGACCAAAGCTCCTAGAAGGTGTGGCCCCCCCCATGCTCTCGGCCGTGGAATCGTGCTAAGGGGTCTGTAAGCAGCAGCAGGAGAACCCCCGTAACAAATGGTCTTTCCCAACTAGTTACAATAACTGCTACTCCAGGTTGGGCAGGCTCCTAGATGTGTTTCATTCAGCGTCTGAAAACTAAACCAATTCTCTGACAAGCTTCTGGATGGGACATGTACTCACCACCTAGGCCCTTTCAGCGAGATCATATTGAGTTCAAGAGCTTTGTCGAGAAATCTTTTTTCTAAAGCATCATCTCCTTTGGTGTTGCCAACGTGGAATGGAATATTCATCTTGCTTCTATTCTGGGACTCCACTGGACATCTGAAAAACATGTTTTTTGTTCCAGCTATTTTTCTGCAATGTGCAATTGCCATTAACAAAGCAACAGAAAGGTTTTAAAAACCATTTTCCAGATGCAAACAAGAGATTAAAAAAAAAGATCTGTGCCAGGACATTTATAATTTACTTAGGGAGACCACTCTTGCATATGGAACAGTGAGCTAACATTTTCTTATACGACTCATACTTAATTTCCAAGAGCCTCAGTTTCCTCATCTGAATATTAGGAATAATAATAATATCTCCATTTCATACTAATTATGACAGTTCAGTGGTACAACATATATGAAGCTTCCAACCCATGGCAGCCACACAGCAATGTGGATGACCCTTTCTCTACAAGGCTGCAGAGAAAAAAAAAAAAGTTGGTCCAAATAGTGGCTGTAAGATTTAAAAATAATGAGCAGCAGCTTTCAAAGCACTTAAAACACTGTATTGTCCTAAGCTGTGTGACCTTGAACAAGTTACTAAATCTCTCTGTTGTGCCTCTCTGATGTGAGGACAAAATGGCCACAAATTCTCTGCAGCCCTCCCAGCAAGAGGTGGGGTCTAGTGCTCCACACCTTTTGAATCTGGGCTGGCCTTGTGGACTTGCTTTGACCAAGAGACTGCAACAGGAGTGATGCTGTGCAACTTCCAAGCTGAGGCCTCAAGGGGCATGCAGCTTCTATACCTGCCCTCTTAAAACATCACTGCCATGTAAGCAAGCCCGAGCTAGCCTGCTGGAAATAACAGGCCCAGCCAACAGCCAGCACCAGCTGCCAGACAGATGAGGGGAGCCATTGAGACTCTAGGTGAATCACCAGATGACTTTGGTTGAATAAGTGATCTCAGATGAGACCAGCAGAAGAAACCACCCCACTGAGCCCAGCCCCACTTGCTGACTGAAAAGAATCCTGAGCAAAAGAAATGGCTGTGGTTTTAAGTCACTGTCTTGAAGTATTCTATGATGCAAAAGTAGATAACTGATAGAATTTAGAACAGTGTCTGGAACACATTCAATACTATGTAAATATCTATTGAAGACAATAAATCTGTCTTTTTATTCTCAGCACCTTGCACAGGGCTCATACAGACTCTCAAAAATGAATGGGTCAAGTTTCATCTAGGATATATTAGTATTTGACTTCAGTTTCTCATTTGGAAAGTAAGCAAGCCAAAATTATCTTCCACTGACAACCAAAGGAGACAAACAGAAGAGCTGACATGCTATTCTGGATTACAAGGAAAATATGTAATAACTCTCTCTATTTTCTCAAACACATCCTGTCTTATTCTTCCACTTCTACAGGGTGGGTGGAATTCATTAAAAGTAAGCAACAAAGAAAAGCAGTGTGAGGAAGCCCCCATTAAAAGCTATGCTCGCCCCTCAGGGCACACACACAATTCCTGTTAAAGTTAATAGGAGTCAAGTGCACATCGACGGACAGAAGAGACGCAAGCAGGGAAACCAAGTATCTGGTAATAGGCTTTGAGCCTGAATTCTGGGCCCCCCTTTGCACAGGTAGTAGGTATCCTGGTTGACACTTACATTAAAAATTTAGTGTCTACTCTCTTTGATATTCTGCTGCCTCAGGCTCCCCAGGTGACAGTCCAATTATAGAGCTGGAGCAGCAAAAAGGACACATGCTTTCAGGGGAAAAAATATTAAAAGGGGGAAGAATTAAGAACCTGGATTTACAAAGAATCTGTATTGACAGTCGTCCCCCACACATTTACCCATCCTACTGTGAACATAGGTGGTATCATGACAGCAACAATGTCATAACTAGAAACTGAAGATTAAATTTGCACGGTGCCCGAGAGTGTCCCTGGCGTGGGGCTGAGGGAAGGAAGAAAAAGATGAAGCGGAATTAGCTGCTCCCAACCTAGCAAGATGGCTGTGGAGGGAATTCAAATTCCACAGGACAAGCGCTGTGGAAGCACAGAGCTGAGCAAGTAACTCTGCCCGAGAGAAGGTTGAAGGTTTCAGAGGAGGGGAAGTGGGAGGGGTCAGGACGGGGGAGACGAAGGAAGGGCATCTGGCAGAGAGCTGTGTCTGCCAAGGCACGGGGGATACCAGCAAGTTCTCTGCAGCACCTGGGGTGCTGGGTGCCTGGCTCGGGGCAGGACTGCAGACCGCAGAAGGCCCAGCAGACACGCTCTCCTGGGAACTGGATCGATCGGATCCTGGAGCAACGAGGAGCAATCAGGTCTGCACAACAAGGAGTTCTGCGTTTTAGAAAAAGCACTACGACATAGGGGCTGGAGGGTGGGGACACTGGTGGAGAGGCCTGCTAGAAAGCTCCCACAAAGAACTTTCTAGGTCAACAGAATTTGGGCTCGTGACCAAGACAGGGACACTGGGGAGTTTCAAGCATGGGCAGTAAATGCAAATGCCAACAGGGACCCAACGGTCATATAAATGAGTATAACAGGCCCAACATGACAGACTCAGCAAACTCCCTACGTTACCTGTTAACTGTGAGGGCCCGTTCTTTACTCCCACAGAGAAACAGAGTCTCCCTTTTGCTTGAAACATACGGCCCTCCCAGTCTGTTTCTCCCACTTTCAGAGACACGGGGATTATGAAATGAGACATCTGGATTTAAGTCATCTTCCCATGTTCCAATAAGGGCTCAAATTGTGTGTTTTAAACCCTGTGAGCCACACCGAGCACTGCCGTGGGCTGTGCTGGACCACCGCTCCCAGGCGTTATCACTAAATCCCAGAGCGGGGGCAGGGACTGTGGCCTGGATGAGTTGGGGGGCAGGGAGAATGTGCCACGCTGACAGAGCGCTCCATGGGGCCGGGTGGGAGTGGAAGCAGCGGGTAATCCTGGGACTACAAAGCTTCCAGGACAGAGTCTGAGCAGCGCTCCCCAGGGAGTCTATGACGGAAGCTGATAAGGATGGTTGTGACTGGAAAAGCGGTGCCACAGTCAGTCATAGACATTTAGGAAATCCTGAATTAACAGGGTTACAAGGGTTTCTTGACTCAACTTCCTAGAGCGTCTCAAGAGCTCCGGTGAATCGTGAACTCCCAAGAGGATAATTCATATAGGAACACAGTTTTCCCCAAATGCATGTGGCTGAAAAACCCACTGCATCTCTGGGATGAGTATTCTAGAATGCCCACTGAGAAACCCCGGGACTTCCCAAGGTACCAGAGGGGTATGTGTGAGGGGAAAGGCACCACCTCAGCGCAAAACAGCATCTCACAAAGGTGGTGAGGGTTAGGAGGGCGCCAAGAAAACCACAGGCAGTTAGCAAGCGATGACAAGACACTCGTTTCAGTGGTGTCTGCTCCAAAAGACAAACCAGAAACAAGAAGGGCGTGAAGAGTGCATTCTGAGGTGAGAGAAGCCCACAAAATAGTCACTAGGCCTCTCCTGACTGCCTAACTTGTAAATAAAAAATTAACTCTAAATTTGCACACGATTAGGAAAACTAGAGTAAACATATAAAGATCTATTCCCTTCCATAGAGGTGGTTGCCATTAACAGTCTTTTGTGCATTTTCAGGATCAGATACACAAATGTGTATACGTGTATATATGCATGTTTCCATATGTACATATATACATATATAGTATTTACAAATACAAACATTGTGGGTTTCTAAGTGGAATAATAGACATGTCCTTTTCTACACCTGCTCTTTTTCCTTTTAACCTGATGATGTATCAGGTCATCTTCCCAGTTTGCTCACAGACCTTCCCCGTTCTCCACACACACGTTACTCCATATCACGGAGGGATCCTAATTTCCTTCATCAGACCCCTACTGAAGGACATCCGGTTGTCTCTAGATTTTCCCCATTATGTAAGTATCCCTCATTGGACTTGTGGGGGCCTGATTTTATGCACACTTCTGTGCAAGACAGAGTACTGGCAGAGGGCAGGTGCCTAGAAGTAAAAGTCTTTCGTCAAAGAGCAAGAGAGTTTTGAACTTTCATGGATGCTGCAAACCTCGCTCCAAAATGGAACACATTTATTATACTTAACATATGCAAAGTGTGTTTGTTCCCTTGTCTACACCAGATGTTAACAGTCTTTAGAATTTCTGCCCATCAGAGGGGAAGAAAATCCCATGGTTTTAATCTGCATTTCCTAAAGAAGTTGGCCCCTCTTCACTTGTCTGTTAGCCAGCTGTGTTTCTTCTGAGTTGTTTGCTCATACAGTTAGAAACCACCCCCTGCCTTTTTAAAATCTGATTATCCTTTTTCATTAATTTGTGGGTTCTTCTCTATATCAACAGTAACCTTTCTATGTTAATACACTACCAAACTTTGGTGCCTGTCATTTTGTTTTGTTTATGTCTTGAACTGTAGAAAAGTTTTAAATTTTCATGTAATTAAATATCTTTTACTTTATGGCTTCTGAGTTTTATGGCTTACTTAGGAAGGCTTCTGTACTCCCTACACTTACACAGAAATTCTCTCCTGTATTTTATATTTGCTTCTTGCATTTAGTTGCATTTGCATCTTTTCAACTGACTAGAATTTGTGTATGCTGTGAGGCAAATATCGAATTTCTGTTTAAATGAATTATCAATGCTTCAATCAGTCAATTAGACAAAAAGTCAAGTTAGACTTTAAAATTGTCTAAGTTAAAATACAATTCTCAAGTAAAAGGGACCAGTTTCTGGACTTTTCCACTGATCTGTCTTTCCCTCTGCCAGTGGCTTTATATGTTAATAGATCATATGTTAACATTACATTTTATTAATGTTAACATATATGTTTAAAATGTTTCATCTATCCTTTTGCACTAGCTTCTTCAGGTGAACACTGAATTGACTTCTAGATATTTACTAATTTTTGTGACTATTGCGAATGGGATCTTTCCTTGTTTTTTATTGTTATTTCTGGCTTATGGGAAAGTAACTTACTTTTACATATTTAGACACAACTGATCACAATTCTGAACATGATCATTTCTAGTTTTTCCACTGATTCCTGTTTTGAAAAAACAGTCATTTTCATCTGTGATTTTTGTTGTTTCCTTAGTAAAGGCTCTGGAACCAGCCGCCCCAACTCTCCCCATGTTCTTATCCTGCTTGATCCCACTTCCCCGCTGCACCTGACCCTAACCTGTCTGCGCTGCTCTAAAGCACTGTCTGTTCACAGGGTTGTGATGACAATAAAATGTATTAATATCTGTAAAGCGCCAAGGGCTCTGCCTACTTTATTTTATTTTGGGGTTGTCACTAAACACATCACATGCTTCCCTCTCTTTCCTAAGGCCTGGACCCCACATGAAAGGGAGAAAAGGTGACCTCGTATCTGGATATGGATTTTGTCACTTCAAGAGCTTTATCATATTAAAATTAATATCTAATACATATTAAACACTATGTGTCAGGTACATCCTAGGCGCGTTCCATAAGAACCACAAATAATATTGACAGCTAACCGTTAAGGAATAACCATTAAGGCTGTTTTAATTTTAGCACACCGGAAAATATAAGGGGTAAAAGTTCTAGTAGCATTAAAAAAAAGAAAGAGTTACCAATTCTAATAGTAGCTTTTCCTTTTTGACCACTTCCCAAATTTATAGTTCTCTTTTTCTGTCTAGCAGCTTTGGCTGGTTCCTTCACCGATGGAGAAGTTATCCACTGGTACTGAGAAATGATAAATATGCCATTTAAGTTACAGGTAATTTAGGAGGGTTTGATCTTCATTGGAAATTAAGATATTTTAAGTTAATAAAAGTCTTCAATCTGCATTTCTGGGAAGCTAAATTAAAGCATTACACAACATTTTCAAAAACAGAAAAGCTGTTTCATTTGACTAAAAGCTTAGTTTTAAGATGGCAGAAAGTACCTTGATAATTTTCTTTTAAGAAGGAAAGAAAAACAAGCCATTAAAGAGAAATTCTTCAGAGAGAATTAAAACACGTTGTATACCTCTGACTTGGCTCTCCTTCCATTCTGGAGACCTTTCTTGATAACTGCTTTCATCACAGAATGATTTAAAGTAAAATAAATTGAAATTAGAGTAATTATTTCCCAATGAGTGGCTATTTCCATTTAAAACCAAAAGCCAACTAATATTGCTTTTCCCATAAAATTAAATATGAAATCTACATTATGTAATTGTACACTTATTTCCCCCTTTGTGTATTCTAATTTCTTCCTCAGAAACCTAAGATGCCATCTGGCAGACTGCCCCCAGTGGCTACTATTTTGGCAGCAGCAAAGGTCAACTTTAAACATTTTGCATCTAAAGTGACTTTGGATACCTTTGGATAGAAAGTACAGTCTGAGCACTATCCAGACACGTAGATACCTAAAGGGCATCTAAGATATCAAACCAAAGTCCTGATATTCCCTCAAAACCTGCTCCTCCCATCAGCCCCCTTCTTCTAAGTGATACCACCCAGTTGCACACATAATCCTCAACGACTTGTCTCCTTGTTACTATTTCTTTCATACCCCACATCTAATCTATCGGGAAGCCTTGTTAGCTACACCCTCAAAACACAACCTGAATTCAACCACTTTTCACTTGCTCCAAACTTCCAACCTAAGCTAAGCCATAAACATCTCTTATTTGGACCACTGTGATAGTCTCCTAACTGGTCTCCCTGTTTCTCTTCTTTATCTCCCCAAGTCTATTCTCCATACCAGGTCACCTTATTCAGATACTATTTGGATCATGCCTTTTTCCAGTTCAAAACCCTCTACCCATTTAGAATCATCCAAATCTCTACTCTGGCCTTCAAGACTTTACAAGATCAGACCCCTGGCTAGCTCCTTGACCTCACGTCATACCACACTCTTCTTCACTCAGTACTCTGGTCATGTTGGCCTCCTTGCATTCCCTTAAATACTCCACCCACCTACATGCCTGCATACTCATTGCCTCCTTGTCCTGGAGTGTGTTTACCCCAGATCTTCCATGGCTTGCTCCTCTCTTCATTCAGGTCTCCGTTCAAATGCCACTTCTCCAGTGAAGCTGTCCCCTAACAAACCTATCCAATGGAGTCCTAACTGCCCCCGCTCACTCTCCTTACATTACTATATTTCTGCACTTCCTACTATCTAAAATTATATTATTTATCTGTTTACTCATTTCTATCTGAACTCCTTCACTAGAATGTAAGCTCCATGAGGACAAGACTTTTGTCTGTCTGGTTCAGTGCTTTATCAGTAGTGCCTAAACCCGTATCTGGCACACAGTAGGTATTAAAAAAATTACTTGTGAAACTGACAAATGAATAAAGTACTCCTTGCAAGAATTCAGAGGTTGCACAAGAAGGAAATAACGCTCTTGGTGGAAGCAGGCTTAGAATCTAGGTTCACCTCTATTCTGAGTAGGGATAAGAACAATTTACAAGTATAACTCACTTTAATTAGTAAATTATCTTCTAAAAACATAAGGGACGTACAACATTAGAAAAGTACCATTTTCTAGGACACAAATAATAACAAATTCAAACAATGTGTGAATAGAGAATACATACTAAAAACCTATCATGAAAGTATGATGGTCAAGAACTCTCACAGTAAAAGGTCAGACAAAAACCAGAACAAATGATCATGAATTCTAGGAGTTCTGGGGCTGAACAACCTACTCATTTAAACCAAAGGGATCATCACCAAAGCACAGGTATTAAAAAATATTACATGAAAGGAAACTATCATGAGTCTTTTTTTTAAGTGTTGTGTGGACCATCACATTAAAATAACTGGAGTCTTTCAACACCCCATGACACACAGAAATAGCAAGTCAGACATATGGATCTGACAGGATATGGTACAACCCTTACAAACTCTCACTACAGAAGAATGGACCCAGGGTATAATTAACCAACTAGCCAAATTAATACAAACAGCCAGTAAACCCACCAGTAAATCAAATGAATACAAAATAAAACAAAATGTGGTTATTCTCCTATCAGATTAAGCCAAGATTCTGTAAGAAAAGTCTTTAAAATGTTTATACCCTTTTGATCCAACAACTCTCTTTCAAAGAATTTAACCAAAAGAAATAGTCAGAGATATAGGTAAGGATATATATCGGAGTACTATTTGTAACTGAAAAACTGGACAAAGCTTATATACAAGAATGGATAAGCTATGCGCACTGTGGCATATTCATATAATGGAACACTGAACAGTCACAAAAATATGATGCAGTAGATGCAAATTACTGACTTGCTAAGATGGTCATACTAAATTAACCAAAAAAAGTTATAAAATTTGGAGTAATCCCACTTGCATAAAAAAGGGAGAGGTACTCATTTTTGTAGTCTTACAGTTTTTTTAAAGTGCTACCAGCCAATGTTTGTGAGAGGCAGGCTTCACATCCACTGTTAGGGTGGACTACAGATTGGCATATCCTTTCTGGGTGGTAATTTGGCAATGTGTATCAAAAGTCTTAAAAATATGTCACACTTAGTCATTCCACTTCTAGGACCTTATTCTACAGAAGTAATCCCGATGGACACAGAGATGTATATACAACATATTCACATTGTTTGTGACAGGGAAAAGCAAACTGTCTAAAGGTAATTGCAAAGAATTGATTAAACTATGGGACATCAATACGATGGAATACTACATGATATATCATTAAGTGAAAAAAGCAGGAATATGAAATAGCAAGTACACTACAATTCTATTTTAGTAATCCCTAAGTATACAAATATATTTATAGAAAAAAAAAAAGACTGAAAATATATACACCAAAATGAACAGTGATTATGTCTGGGTATTAAGTTTATAGGTAATTACTCTCTTGTTACTCTGTATTTTCTGTAAAGAATATATGCAACTCTTAGAGAAAGTTTAAAAGCAACATAAAAGCTATCAGCAAAATAAGGCTTTAAAAAAAATCCTATCACAACAGTATCATGCCAAAAGCTAAGCATATATTATATTAAAAATTCAATATTTTCAATTTTAGAATTTACCTCCAAGCCATAAATCCTCGCTAAGAGAGTCTGCAAAATCACCAGCACCCAGGTCACCAATGAGCTTGTTGCAGTTCAGAGTGATGCGCCTCAAACCAGGCATACAGTCAAGATCAGGTCTCCTGGAACGAAGACTCTCAGCCCAGATTTCTTCATGCCTTCTGGTAGTCTGATACTTCAAAGATTTAATGGGATGAAATTAAGATGCTTGAATAAGGAAACAGGGTGTGCCTACTGAGTATGGCTTATTATGTCAGAGATTTACACACACACATATCAAGCATATATGCCAGGAGAATCAACCTGAGAAATTAAACAGTCAATTCTGCTTTACGAGTCCAGTGACCCAGATTCTAGTTGGTCAGTGATTAGATTCCAGCCACTGGATGACCTGTTTTTGAACAGTTAAGTAAAGTTGGACACTCAATTACAGTCTAAGAATTATTTTCCTTATCTTCTAAGTCAGAGAATTGGTTCTAAATTCTATCAATGCTGAGGCTCTAAATGTCATCATTCTGTCCTCCAGTGGTCTCCAAACACCTGACTGGGCAACCCATAAGAAAACTTTTTAATATGCATCTTATTTTTTAACAAATTGTATACACGAAATTCTATACATATAATGTATGTACATTATAAACTACACAGATATTTTTTAAATGATACAAAGCTAAATAGGTTCTAATATTTTCTTTTCCTAACTCCTAAGGCATTATTTTATTTTATTTATTTAAAAAAAAATTTGTTTGTTTGTTTGTTTGGCTGTGCCGGGTCTTTAGCTGCGGCCTGCCGGATCTTTTACTTATTGCATGTGGGATCTAGTTCCTTGAGCAGGGATCGAACCCGGGCCCCCTGCATTGGGAGCTCAGAGTGTTAACTGCTGGACTGCCAGGGAAGTACAAGGCATTATTTTAAAAACTATATTTACAAAATGGATCTCACAGGCTACCTAGGGTATGCACACAAACTTTAGAGGCCTGGACTATGCACAGCCAGTTGGATGTGCCTTGGGAAAATAATGGTTTGACATTTAACCACAAGTCTTGTCTAAAAGACATTCAATTCTTGATATTCATAAAATAAATTCTGGTAACAGGGAACACTGACTTTAAATGAAAAAAAGTCTTGTTACATTCTTGAAAAAATAAAAAACTCAAAGCGCCTTTGACACTCTAAAAGGAAAATCATTAGTGTCATTTTTCTATTAACAATTGCTTATAAAAGCTCCAAGCAGAAATAACAGCAATCACTTACACAGTGCTTAGTATGCGCCAGGCACTATTTATACAAATGAGTTCATTTAAACCTCATAATGAGGCATAGATGTTAAGTGATTTGCCCATGGTCAAATGTTATGAAAAGGGAGAAAGGGAATTTGAACCTAGGCCATTTGGCTTCGGCACCTAAGTTCTTGACTGTTTTCTCCCCTAGGGGTCAATGGACTTGCCCTGTATAGGCTTAAAGAATTCTTCAATTTTTAATATCTAAATTTAAACATTTCCAGCTTTGTGGGCTATACAGTTTCTGTTGCAACTACTCAACCCCACTGGTGTAGGTTGAAAGTAGCCATAGCTATCATGTAAACAATGGGTGCGACTATGTTCCAAAAAAACTTTCTTTACAAAATCAGGCGGCGGGCTGGATCTGGCCGACCAGCCATAATTTACCTATCCCTGATCTGCACCATCAAACTATTCAAAAGGCTTCATGTCAAATTATTAAATAACTTTAGGCCTAAATACAGTAATTATAACCACTGTAAAGTTGTTAAGGCATTAGTTTAAAGACTGTATTTACAAGTTGCTGATGTAGTCATTTTTATTAGTTTATAAACTACAGCAGCTAATAGACACTTAATTCATTTAAATCTTGAAGATTATAATGGCATAGTTTCTTCACAGCATCACAATAAATGTTTTCAGTAACTAAAAGTACATAAAAGTATTATTATGTATTATATATTAAATCTCTTATTTCTAAAATTAAGTGGACTATCTTTACTAAATGGTAGAATCCCAAACTGAAAACTGGTCATATTCTTTCAACAAAACGAAAGGTGCACTCACAGGTATCAAAAGACAAAAATTAATGGCCATCTGTGTCAATGTATTAATGTGCTTCAATCACATATGTTTTCATGAAAGTTTAAACATAAAATCACCTTTAAAACCTTGGCCATGTGATCTGCTCCCTGCCATGTCAGATTACACCCCGTGAAGTTTACTGTCTTAAGAGTGGTAGAGTTCTTTATACCTTGACAAATAACTAAAAGGAAAAAAAAAAAAACCACACACACCATAAGATGAAGAGCCTATTCATTTGTCAATCTTGACTTATTTGATTTTCTTGAGTCAATTGGAGGTTTATAGCCACATTCTTAAAATCATTAACTACAATCTTCCCAAACAGGTAATTGATGAACTGATGCATTCGAAAACTTGTCAGTAACAAAGTGTTATTTCAGTTTACAGCAACAGTTTAATTCTATTTAGGTACTAAAGCTGAATGCACTGAATACTGCAAACTTTATTCCCAACCACTCAGTAAAGTACTACATACTTTTGAGACAAAGGAAAAAAAAGAAAAACCTAAAAAGCATAAGACTCTTCCTATCTTCATTTCCAATGATACTTCCCAATCTTGATGATCAATCAGCGATTTAAATGTCAACTATAAACCCAGTATTTTATTAGCTGCTATGCAGTATATTAGAGCAATAGAAGAGAGAGGACCTCAAACCCTCTGTTCCCTCAAATTGAAAGGCAGGCTTCCTTACCCCTCCAGACCACTACTGGACATAGGGAACGCACACTAATGTTTCAGGACCCCAATGAAGAGTCACCTGCTTTGTGATTACTTCCATGACACACCCTCACCAACACAACTGAATTTGCTGCTCCTACGGGACGTTACATATATTTCGTATTTTAAAACATACCACAGTGCATTATAATTATGATTGCAGATACATGTTCTAACAATTTAAAGAGAATGATGACTTTTTTGCTCTTTACGTCTTGCTATTTCCCTTCCCATAATATTTCTTGAAGAGAAACCATAAAAATATAAAGAAACACAAAAAACAGAAAATATACAAAATGTGTGGTTTGTGGCTTAACACAAACTTAAATGAGATTAATTCTGACAGTATGCAGCATGACAAACTTCCATGGTACAAATGAGAATGGACCAAGGTTTGAGCAGGTACAGGAGACAATCCAGGCATGAAAAACACCAAGAAAAGGTAGACAGGAAAAGGTAGACACACATGGTATGTAGGAAATCAAGAGACCAGTCTGATGGGAAGAGACTTAAACAAGACTGAAATTCACTTGCTAAACCTCCATCTCCAACTGGACAATTCGCAAGACACAGGTGCACCAAAGAAGCCAATTATTCAATCCCTTTAATGGGGAGGAACAGTTTAAAATTTTATTGGTTTAGTTTGCCCCAAAAGCAACTATCAGATGTTGGCAGGACACAATGAAGGCTTACCTTTGTTAACATAGTTAAGTCTCTCTCTCACAGAATTAGCCCATTTAGCTCCAGGTTCCTTAGCGCACCCGACGCACTTACACAGCATTCATGAGCTTTACACAACTGGAAGGTCACATCTTTATTTCTTATCGCAGGAACATGACTTCTGTAAACTTTATTTCTGTCACAATCTAAACCAAAATTATTGTAAAATGAGTGATTTAAACCATACATTTTATCATCATTAAAATCATCTAAATAAAAAAAAAAAAAGCATCTGCTCTGTGCTAAGGATTAGAAACGACTCCTGCCCTTAAAACCTTCATTAAGGAGGAAGATGTATAAACTCAAAATTTCAATCACATGAGATAAATAAACATAACCTTTATGCACAGAGGTTCCTATGGAGGCAAAAAGTTATATCTAAGTGACGGCTTCATGATAACCCTGAAGTAGAATCTAGAAAGATGAGGCTATGCAGAGTTGGAGTAGGAGGTGCATTAACTGCAGAGGGAATATCCGTGAAAAGACACTCAAGCCTGATTCCTGCTAGGCACTATAAATACTGCAGGTGGGGATGACTAAAGGCCCAGGGTCCAAGTGTGAGAAGAGACAGAAAGGAAAATAGAGATGCTGGCCGAAGCAAGCCTGGGAGAGAGCATGGCTTGTATCCCACAGGTGATGAGGCCTGGGACTACCACTGGCTGAGTAAGGGTGCCTCCGCTGATTAGAAAAAGGCGCCCCGCTGCTGAAGGACCAATTAGATAAAGGGAGTGATCACAAAAAGCTCCCCTTCCTCAGGGCCAAAGAGCCCCACGAGGCTTGGCCGAGCACAGTTCAGACTACACGCCTCTGGGCAGGGCACACGCTGGGCGGCTAGTATGCACTAACTCTGTGTGGGCAAGCCATTAGCAGCATTATTTTAAGCATATCTTTTTATGTTAGAAGATCACTTAACCCGAGTAGGCAGATGAACTTAGAGGAACTGAGCCCAGGGGCCGCGAAACCACCCAGGAGTTTCTGCCATAGTCCGGGCAAAATGTAATATGGATGAAGAAGCAAATTTAAGAAGAGGCCAAAATTTACAAGCTAGACCCACTGGATGCAAGACATTAAGAAAGTTCAGTGAAGGAACTCTGAAGAGAATGGGCTCTACAATAAATTTTTCTTACATTCAATGCAAAATATTAGGCAAAATTAAGTACAGTGGCTTTTCAGGTTCCTTCCAGCTCTAATTTCTTTTGATTTCTAACTTATTACTCTGGTTAAGTAAAGTCCCTTCAGAGGTACAGAACAGTTCTTACACCTGAATGGGATGCAAAGAATAATCTGAGTTCTCTTCACCAGGGGATGAGTTGAACTGTCCTTGCAGGAGAGATAACAGATGGTGTGAACCCCAGATCCCCAGAAAAGGGCCAGGCACACGATAAGTATTCAGCTTTTTTTTTTTTTTTTTTTTTTTTATTTCCGATTTTAATAGAATTCATTAGGTTCAGGATAAACTAGTATGATCTCAAAATTCATAGCAATTTCTATTCTTTACGCATTCTTACCTAGTGGCCTTTTCTTTTTTTTTTTTTTTTTTTTCAGACATTACATGAAATTTCTAAAAATCTTATATTTGTATTTGTATGGAAATATGTATGGAAATATGTTAATATAAATGTTTCAGACATTGCATGAAATTTCTAAAAATCTTATATGTTCTGGTATAATGTTATAAGTAATAATCCTAGTTATTACTTTAAAATGTATATCTCAGAAATAACTAATTTTCTTGTCAACTGCATTATTATGAACTTTCATCAAATCTTTAACCGTGGTCATTTTTAAGTCTTTTGTCATTTACAGACAGTTCTGGGTGTACTCTGATGATTTTGCAAATATGTTCCTATAAAAGGGTTTCATCTTCAAGAAATTCATGGAAAAGACTCTGACAAGTACAGGTTTCTGGTAACTGTCTGTACTGCTGAACTGAATGAATAAGCATTTTCAGAACTCTAATGAAAAACTGATGAACTCATAAAAGTGCTAACAAAAGATCAAGATGAAAAAAAAAAATTAATTACATGGGACTGAGTGAACTGATGAGGATGAGTATAATTTGTGTGACTTTCTGTCTGAATTTAAAAAAAAAAAAAAAAAAATCCCACAAGGACTCAGAGGCAAAGAATATACAAATCAATTTTCACTGCAAAGTAAAGGAGCTGTTACAGTGAAGGATTACTGGACTGAATGTCAATATTATGACATAGTATGAGTGTGTTTCATGTTTGGTAATTGCAATCATTGTTGCTTTTGTTGTGGTCATCCATGTACAATGCTTGGTGTCAGTCTATTTATCTCTTGTAAAAATAAAATACAGTGTGTGTGTGTGAAAAAAAAGTATTCAGCTTTTTGAAAACAAATGAACAATCATTTCCTCTCCTAAATCTTCACACCCTTCCTCTGCTGGCTACTTTCTCTCAGCTTATAAACATCCTCAAATATACCCACTTAAAATACTCTCAGACCTATGATTCTTTGGAACTTCTTGTGGATAACCTAAGTCTCTCCCATGCCTTCAAACACCTGTCCTCCCAAAAAGCCCAGATCTGAACCTTGGGCCCAGACCCGTCTACCAGGCCCCTCGGAAGCACTGAAGATGAAGTAAGATCCTCTCGCCACCCCCAAGCCCTTCCTACTGTGCTCTGTATCTCCCAAAAAGATGCAGCTGTAAACTGTCACCCACGCTTGCTGCCCTCCCTTTTCTAACTGGTCACCAGGCCTCACCCATTCTCTCTCAGATCTCCAAAATCCAGTCCCACCTTTCATAACTTAAGTGGGACCCTTAGATTACAATTCACCCTGCACCCAATCAACTGCCTTCCACATGGAGGTCTGAGTGAGCTTCTAAACCAGAAGTCCATTTCATTGCTCTTTGGTGTTTCCCACAGCCTTCAGGATAAAGATCCAAACTTCTGACAGGACAAACAAGGCCCCTGTCTGTTGGGCCCCACTAGGTTTCCAGTATCAACTCTCATTTCTTTCCCAAACCCTGAGGTCCAGTCCTGTACATTAGTTTTGCCATATTTTCTTATATTTCTCAAACTTTAACACACACTGCTCCCTTCTGCCACCCGAGGAGCTTCTACATATCCTTAGAAAGGATGGCACCTCCTCCAAGAAGCCTACCCTGAACTTTCCCTTCCAAGATTCTGTGCTCTGCAAAGGGGAAAGGTGGGGGGGAGGGATAAATTAGGAGTTTGGGATTAACATGTACACATGACTGTATATAAAATAGATAATCAACAAGGACCTACTGCATAGCACAGGGAACTCTACTCCATATCCTGTAACAAACTGTACGGGAAAAGAATCTGAAAAGGAATGGATATATGTATAACTGAATCACTTTGCTGTACACCTGAAACTAACACAATATTGTAAATCAAGTATACTCCAATATAAAATAAAAATTAAATTAAAGAAAAGAGAGATTCTGTGCTCTGCAGCATCAGAACTCACTTCTTCCAGAGCACTGACTACTGTGCTTGTGTTTACTTGCCACCCAGTAGAAGGGGAGCTTACCTAGAGCAGAAGCAACATCTCCCGCAGCGCTTGGTTCTGACAACTCATTCAAGTGCCAGGATACTTTACATACATAACGTGCTTAATTAATTGTAAGAACCCACAGAAAGAGTTGTTTTTAATGTCATTTTACAAGTGTGGGGATTGCAGTTCAAAAGTAACCTGCGCAGGCCACAGAGAGCATAAGCCCTGGAATTCAAACCCTAAGCTGCCTTCACACCGGTGCTCTTTCCACTACATGATACGACTATTGAAAAAAAGATTTTTTGTCCTGACCCCTGTTTTAATGGAAAGGAAATGAAGCTGGGATATATCAATTTCCTAATCGCTTTGGTCTGTACCAGGCAAAGTCATTCAACAGACCAGGTAACATCTGTGCAACAATTAACGATGCTCCAAACTGTGCTAAGTGTTCTACACTGTAGCATCTACAAGCATTAACAGAGTGAGACCTTGTAACCTCCACAGAGAGTGGCTCCTGTTAAGCCCATGCTCCAGATGAGAACACTGAGACCTTAAAGCACTCGGCCGGGGTCACCGAGCTGGCAGGGGTCCTAAGCCGCATGCACCGTCTAGTGCACGCACACCTGGACACTGGGCACCGGTTCTAGTGCCCACCCTCCACCTTGCACCATCTAAAACCCCGCTTCTCAGCGCCCACACGAGGGCCCCTGGAAGCGGGAAGTACAAACCTGTCTCGCCAAGCCGTGGCTGGAAGAAACTCTGGATACAGATCAGGGGCAGAGGGTGCTCAGGAGCGGCGCCCATTCCACCCCGCGGAGGCGGTCGGCGTTGAAGTCCAGCAGGCCGTCCCGCAGGGAAGCGCGCACGGCGGGCAGAGGCACCGAGTCTTGCAGCGCACACAGGTCCTCACAGCGCGGTAAGAAGTCGGCCGCGCTGTCGCAGCGCAGCTTCACCAAGTGGTCATGGCCAGAGCGTGGCCTTGGGGACGCTGGCTGCGGACACGATGCCCACACCCGCCTGGGGGCCCCGGCTCGCCTCCCAGCCCCTAGGGCGCCCACCGCCTGGCGGCTGCGGCCCCAAAGCATGCGCAGGACCCGCGTCGCAGGCAGAAGACGCAGGGCCACGGGCCCCAGTTAGGCAGGCCCTTCCATGCTGCGCTCCGTGCCCCCACATCGCCGGCTGTTGGCGCCGGCCTCAACGGCCTCCGCGCCGCGGGGCTGCGGTTTAAGCCTGCGTGCGGCCCCGTGGGGCCAGGGCTCGAAGACGTTAGCCCGCTCGCCGTGCGTCCGCACGAAACCCCGCCTCCCATGGGGACCCGGCCTGAGGAGCAGGGGCGAGAGCTTCGAGACCAGGGCGGCGCGTAAGGTAGGAGGTGTGGAGAATTTGGGGTTTCCAGAAAGCGTTTGCTGACTGATCCAAACAAAAGTGAGACATGGTTGTATCAACGCATTTTAAAAGTAGTAAAACTCCCGATAAGTGTCTGTGCTCGCCCCGCCCAGGAGAGAGCGTGCACTCCGTGAGGGACCCATGAAAGGCTGAGTGAACGTCTGCCTGTGGTCCGTTACCTGGTGCACGGGTGTGTGAATTTCTGTGGAGAGCTCTTAATTTCTGTAGTTTCTGCTGACTTGACACGGTGGTTGGCAAATGGTGACGTGTTCCATGCATTCAGGACATGATCGTGGTTACTAATAATCACTTTGTTTTGTACTGACACCTCCACAGAGAATTTACTACTGAATATCCACTTTACAGAAGAGAAACTGAGGCGTAGGAAGTGAAGTGACTGAGTAAGAGGAAGGACTCAGACCATTGGTGTTAGTAAATTAACCCTGCAAGGAGGCCGTTAGCCTGCGGTGGCTCTAGTGATGCGGCCGCCTACGTAAACCAATCAAAATCTAAGCCTGTCAACACCTCAGGGTGACGAACACCGCTGAGGACAACCAGTCACAAACCACCAACTAGGCTTCAAAGCTATAGCAAGTCAGTCATTTCCTTACTTTGCTTCTGCCCTTTTAAAATAAAAATCTCTGCAGCTCCTGTGGCTGGAGTTCTCCTCACCACTTCCCCTTGTAGTGCCTGAATTGAATCTATTTTTGCTCACATAAAGTCTTAAAATTTTAAATATGCCTCAGTTTGTCTTTTAACATTGGCTGTAGAAGTTGGATTTGTGTACAGTTTCTAGAACAGTGGTCGTCCTCTGGTCAGGCTTTAGGCGTTACGTGTACAACGTTCCTCTTCTACCACCACATTCTGGATGCCTCCACCCACTACCAGCTCCCGCGCATCAGATCCCCTAGATGTGGTCAGCAATGGCTTTCACATGCAGCGTGCTCACATTATAACATCGCAGACACTCCTCCGTCCTCCAGCCAGTGTGTGAAGTGAACAATTACCATTCCTGTTGAAGAACCTGCTGTAACCACTTTCCCAAACACAGCCACTCCCCAGCTGAGCCTGGGTAACCACTCCTCTGAACTTGGTCTCCGTCACTGCCATGGATGTCTTTCTATTTAGGCTACATTTTTAAGTATTCTTAAACAGCATATATAGTATTCTACTACGTTTTCTCTTGTTATTTGCTTTATTTAGTGTTATCTTTGCTTGGTTCATCCATGCTGACACGTAAAGATGTGTCTAGTTCATGTACTTTCCTCACTATGTAGGATTCCCATGTAGGGAAATACAATAATTTATATGTGCATTCTCCTGTTGATGGACATTTAAATTGTTTCCAATTTTCAGTATGATTTCTTTTTTTAAAAAATTTTATATACTTTTTAAAGGTTACTTTACATTTACATTTATTACAAAATATTGGCTATATTCCCTGTGTTGTACAATACATCCTTGAGCCTATCGTACACCCAGTAGTTTATATCTCTCACTTCCCCACCCCTGTATTGCCCCCTCCTCCCCCTCTGTGCTGGCAACCATTAGTTTGTTCTCTATATGTGTGACTCTCCTTCTTTTTCGTTATATTCAGTAGTCTGTTGTATTTTTTAGATTCCATATATAGGTGATATCCTACAGTATTTGTTTTTGTTTGACTTATTTTACTTACCAAAATGCCCTCCGAGTCCATCTATGTTGCTGCAAATGGCAAAATTTTGTTCTTTTTTAAGGCTGAGTAGTATGCCATTGGTTATATGTACCACATCTTCTTTATCCATTCATCTCTTGATGACACATAGGTTGTTTCCATATCTTGGTAATTGTAAATAATGATGCTGCGAACACTGGGGTGCATGTATCTCTTCCAATACATGTTTTTGAAAACACGTGTTTTTGGTTTTTTCGGATTTATACCCAGCAGTGGAGTTGCGAGGTCATATGGTAGTTCTATTTTTAGTTTTTTGAGAACCTTCCATACTGTTTTCCACAGTGGCTGCACCAGTTTACGTTCCTGCCAACAGTGTACCAGGATTCCCTTTTCTCTAAAAATTGTAAATTTTCTTCCTAGTGGTAATTGAGATGATAGTTCAATAATAACATAAGATCAGGTGAAGTCTAAAGAAATTTTAGAAAACCTGCATAAAGTAAGAAAACATCTGTTCGCTGGCATCTGAATGTTAGAGAGACACCAATACATGTGGGCCAAGTTCTGGAGAGAAGGGAAACACAAACGCAAGCTTGACATTTGGTGCAGCTTTTCTCCTTGGGGCATTTGCTGATTCAAATCTTACAGCCTAGGAGCTGAAAAGCCAAAGAGTTCAAAAGACTCTAACCACAGAAGCCAAACAGCAAGAGCCATTTTACATTGATAAAAAGCTTTTTACCTATGTAGAAACAGAAAATGAAAAGAAAGAACTTTGCATTACATTTAATAAAAGTTTAGGGAGATCTTTGTGGTATATTAGTGAACTTATTTGTGGAAATTTAGCCATGTACATTGTGTTGGAGAGACACCAAGAGTTCAAGAATTCTCACAATTTGAGTACACAATTGCCTTAATGTAGGCATGGTGGCAGCCATTTACATAACAATGATTTGGAGGATGCTGTGTTAGTCAGCTCTTGCTGTGATAATGCTTTGGAACAAATCGCCCCAAAACTCAGTTACATAGACAAGAATTTATTTTTCTTGGACCAATGGGCTAGCTGCAGTGGTTCTCTTTTAGAACTCTAGATGGCTGGTTTTGCTCCATGTTTTGTGTCAGTTTGAGGTCTGTCCCACACATCTTCCTCTGGAGCCCAGCTGTGAGGCCGCAGCTCCCAGGCCTTGTCTTCTCACAAAGTTCACTGAAACATAAGAGGTAAGCCCAACTGCACAAGCCCATTTAAGGCCTCTGCTGCTCATTTAAGGTCATCATGTCTGCTTACACTTCATTGGCCAAAACATGTCACAGATCTAAGTTGTATTTAGAATATGTGTATTTGTTTGAAGTTGGGTGCTCTCACAGAAGAATATTGCATTTTGGACAGTGTTACCTTAGCATTTTCATTGGCATTTGCAAATGTGATAAATGTCATGTGCACTTTTTCACCTTTGAGAACTTTCTGAAATTGTGGGACCATTTCTATGGGAAAAGAGGAAGGTACACTTTAGAACTCAACTCTAGTTATGGCATTGTTGGGAGAAGAATTAATGAGAAAAGGTCAATACAAATGAAAGATTTGGGATTCACATATTCATCATTAACATCAGCATTCTACAGAACATTCCTGGAGAATTGTGATACTTGCTTTAGGTAATTTCTATCATAAATCATTATAATTTGACCAAGCCACTTCAGTAAAACATACATCATACAGTACATTGCATTTTAGTTTTTCCTACCACTCCACAACTTATCATCAATACTGTACCATAACCCAGAAACAGAAACAGAAACTGAGTGAATTCATTGTTAGCAGACGGGCTTCACAAGAAATACTAGTGGAAGTTCTTCAAATGATAGCAGACAGTAACTCAAGCCATAAATCAAAACAAAGAATGCTGACTAGAGCAGCTGTGTAGGGAATTATAAAAGATAATGTAATTTCAAATTTCTTCTCCTTTCTTCTCTTAACTAATTTAAAAAGTAAGTGCATAGGCAATATAACTATATTTGGATTGTTCTGTATATAACATAAAGAAATACCATATATTTGATGATATGGCACAAAGAAGGCGGTGAGAACAAAGCTGTATTAGAATAAAAATGACAGTAGATCATAAGCTGAATCCACAGGAAGAAAGGAAGAGAACCAGAAATGGTAAATAGATTAACCCAACAAACTCAAAAATATTTATTTGCTCTACTTTCTTCTCTAAGCTCCTTTAAAAGATAAGCTTGTGAGAAGTAATAATTATAATAATATATTGTTAAGTATGTAACATATAGAAACGTAACAAAAACAAAAAAGAGGGGAAGGAATATAGCTCTATAAAAGTACAGTTTCTGTTTCTCACTGGAATGAAGCTAGTATACATCTGAAGAGATTCTGAGAAGATGTATTACATAAGCCCTAGAGCAGCCATTACTCAAAAAATGTTAAAAATCATTAAAGAAATTAAATGTTACAGTAGAAAATATCCACTTAATATAAAAGGAAAATGGAGGAACAATAACAATAACAAAAAAACAAAAACATGAGACATGTAGAAAACCAAAGGTAAAATAGACAGAAATAAATAAATCTTACCATATCAATAATAAAAACTAAATGTAAATGAATTAAACAGTATAATCAAAAGGCAGATATTGTCAAACTGGGTTTAAAAACATGTTTTCTACAGGAGACACTCCTTGGATTCAAAAGTCTAATGTGTACAAAGTAAAAGGATGAAAAAATATACATCATGCAAATAGCAACCATAAGCATGCTGAAGTGGCTATATTAATACCAGAAAATATAGACTTTAAAACAAACAAAAAAGTTACTAGATATGAAAAGGGACATTTTATGATAAAAAAAGGGAAGATACAAAAATTTTTAACATATTTGCCCTGAATAAGATAAAACCAAAATACATGAAGAAGAAAATACCAAAATCCATGAAGAATTGAAGGAAGAAGTAGATAATTGCACAACATTAGGTAGAGGCTTCAGTACTCCACAGTCAATAATGGATAGAACAATTAGGCAGAAGATCAACAACGATACAGAAGACTTGGACAAGACTATGAATTAACAAGACCTAATAAATGTCTAGAGAACACTCAACTGAACGGTAAAATACTCATCCTGCTCAACTACATGTGAAACGTTTTCCAGCATAGATGACATGCTAAGCTATAAGACAAGAGATTGAAACCCACATACATTGCTGGTGGGAATGTAAAAGGGTGTGGCCATTTTACAAAACAGCTTGAGAGTTCCTGCAAGTGTTAAACATCGAGTTACTCTATGACCCAGCAGTTCCAGTACTAAATATATACCTAAGAGGAATAAAAACTTATGTCTGCACAAAAGCTTGTACGTGAATGTTCAGAGAAGCATATTTCTAAAAACAAAAGGTGGAAATAATTCAAATGTCAATCTGATAAATGAATAAACAAAATGTGGAATATCCGTACAATAGAATAGCATTCAGCTATAAAAAGGAATGAAATATTGATCCATGTTACAACATGGATGAACCATGAAAGCATTCTGTAAAGTAAAAGCAGCCACTCACAAAAGATCACATATTGTATGGTCCCATTTATATGAAATGCCCAGAATAGCAAATCTGTAGAGGCAGGAAGTAGATTACTGGTTGCCTAAGGCTGAGAGGGTTGAGGAGAATGAAAAAAACATTGTTAATGTGTAATGGGTTTTTTGTGGGGGGACAAAAATCTAAAATTGGATTGTTGTGATGGTTACACAAGTCTTTTAGTGGTTACCGTAAGAACCACTGAATTGTATACATTAAAAATTATGGTACGTAATTGAAATTATGGTATGTAAATTATGGTACGTAAATTACATCCCAATAAAGCTGTTAAAATTATGATAATTTTATATTTATAAATTTGAAAATTCATCCAAAATTACACATTCTTAAAAAATGCAACCTAACAAGACCAACCCAAGAAAGAAAAAAATATCTAAAAAACCTGTATCTACTCCAAAAGTTGTTTGTATAATTAAGTACCTTTACAGAAAATGATTTCCAGGGATAAATGGCTTTCCAAGTAAATTCTTCCAAATATTTAGGGAAGGAATATTGGTAATCTTACATAAAAATCTTCCAGGAAACAGAAAAGTATATATTGCTCAAAATCTTTATAAGGCCAACATAAGCTTCAGATCAAAAGTAAAAAGAATATTACAAGAATAGAATCACAGGCCAGTTTCTCTCTTGAACATGCATGCAAAATGTGTAAACAGAAGCACAAACTGTATCCATGGTATGTAAAACAATCATATATCACAATCAAAGTAGCTTTATTCTAGTAATGCAAGGTTGCTTTAATGTTCAAACATGAAACTGATCCCAGGAATGAATTAGAGTGGGAAAAAAAGTCATTTAAAACAGAAGTCTTGGGAATTCCCTGGTGGTCCAGTGGTTAGAACTTGGCGCTTTCACTGCTGGGGCTCTGGGGTCCAATCCCAGGTCAGGGAACTAAGATCCTGCAAGCCATGAGGCAGGGGCCCGAAAAAAATAAAGAAAAAAAAGAAGTCTTAACCAGGAGAAGCACAAGATCGAATAAACATAACAGATAACGCCTTATGAAAAGTAGGTGAAGATTATGGAATATTCTAAAATTTAAAACAAAAAGAAACTTTTAAAGATTCAAGAGGATGTGACAAATATTGTACATAGGCAAAAAATAAAATGAAATAAAATATGCAAATTATGGGAGCCCAAAAATCCAGATGCCCAAGTCCTGTCTCTGAAGATTCTCATTCAATGGGTTCTGGATTTCCTCTATGTTTAAAAACCTACAGGTGGAGAAGGGGGCAAGATGGCAGAAGAGTAAGACGCGGAGATCACCTTCCTTCCCACAGATACAGTAGAAATACATCTACACGTGGAACTGCTCCTACAGAACACCCACTGAACGCTGGCAGAAGACGTCAGACCTCCCAAAAGGCAAGAAAATCCCCACGTACTTGGGTAGGGCAAAAGAAAAAAGAAATAACAGAGACAAAAGAATAGGGACGGGACCTGCACCAATGGGAGGGAGCTGTGAAGGAGGAAAGGTTTCCACACACTAGGAAGCCCTTTCGTGGGCAGAGACTGCGGGTGGCAGAGGGGGGAAGCTTCGGAGCCACGGAGGAGAGCGCAGCCACAGGGGTGCGGAGGGCAAAGCAGAGAGATTCCTGCACGGAGGATCGGTGCTGAGTAGCACTCATCAGCCCGAGAGGCTTGTCTGCTTAGCCGCCAGGGCGGGCAGGGCTGGGAGCTGAGGCTCGGGCTTCGGTGCTAGCCGGGAGGGAGTCCGGGAAAAAGTCTGCAGCTGCCGAAGAGGCAAGAGACTTTTTCTTGCCTCTTTGTTTCGCGGCGCGCAAGGAGAGGGGATTCAGAGCGCCGCCTAAACGAACTCCAGAGACGGGCGCGAGCCGCGGCTATCAGCGTGGACCCCAGAGGCGGGCGCGAGCCGCGGCTAACAGCGTGGACCCCAGAGACGGGTGCAAGCCGCGGTTATCAGCGTGGACCCCAGAGATGGGCAGGAGACGCTAAGGCTGCTGCTGCCGCCACCAAGAAGCCTGTGTGCGAGCACAGGTCACTCTCCACACCGCCCCTCCCGGAGGCCGGTGCAGCTCGCTAGTGCCAGGGTCCCATGATCCAGGGACAACTTCCCCGGGAGAACGCACGGCACGCCTCAGACTGCTGCAACGTCACGCCGGCCTCTGCTGCCGCAGGCTCACCCCATATCCGTACCCCTCCCTCCCCCCACCTGAGTGAGCCAGAGCCCCCGAAGCAGCTGCTCCTTTAACCCCGTTCTGTCTGGGCTGGGAACAGACGCCCTCAGGCGACCTACATGCAGAGGCGGGTCCAAATCCGAAGCTGAACCCCGGGAGCTGTACGAACAAAGAAGAGAAAGGGAAATCTCTCCCAGCAGCCTCAGAAGCAGCGGATTAAAGCTTCACGAACAACTTGATGTGCCTGCATCTGTTGAATACCTGAATAGACAATGAATCATCCCAAATTCAAGAGGTGGACTTTGGGAGCAGGGTATATTAATTTTTCCACTTTTCCTTTTTTTGTGAGTGTATATGTGTATGCTTCTGGGTGAGATTTTGTCTGTATAGCTTTGCTTTCACCATTAGTCCTAGGGTTAGGTCCGTCCGTTTTTTTTTTTTGTTTTTTTTTAATTAAAAAAATTTTTTTCCTAATAAATGTTTTAATAATTTTTTCCTTATTTTCTATTTTATAGAAATTAAAAAAAAAATTTAATAAGTTTTTTCATATCTTTTATTTTAAAAAATTAAATTTTTTCCCTTCTTAATAAATTTTTTTCTTAATAATTTTTTACTTATTTTTTCTTATAAAAAATTAATAAATCTATTTTTTAAAATTAAAAAAAATTTTTTCTGAATACATTTACTCTTAATAATTTTTTCTTATTTTTTATTATAATAGCTTTATTTTATTTTCTTTTATCCTCTTTCTTTCTTTCTTTCTATTTTTTTCTCCCTTTTATTCTGAGCCGTGTGGACCAAAGGCTCTTGGTGCTTCAGCCAGGCATCAGGGCTGTGCCTCTGAGGTGGGAGAGCCAACTTCAGGACACTGGTCCACAAGAGACCTCCCAGCTCCACGTAATACCAAATGGCGAAAATCTCTCAGAGATCTCCATCTCAACATCAAGACCCAGCTTCACTCAATGACCAGCAAGCTACAGGGCTGGACACCCTATGCCAAACAACTAGCAAGACAGGAACACAGCCCCATCCATTAGCAGAGAGGCTGCCTAAAATCATAGTAAGGCCACAGACACCCCAAAATACACCACCAGACATGGACGTGCCCAACAGAAAGACAAGATCCAGCCTCATCCACCAGAACACAGGCACTAGTTCCCTCCACCAGGAAGCCTACACAACCCACTGAACCAACCTTAGCCACTGGGGACAGATACCAAAAACAACGGGAACTACGAACCTGCAGCCAGTGAAAAGGAGACCCCAACACAGTAAGATAAGCAAAATGAGATGGCAGAAAAACACACAGCAGATGAAGGAGCAGGGTCAAAACACACCAGATCTAACATATGAAGAGGAAATAGGTAGCCTACCTGAAAAAGAATTCAGAATAATGATAGTAAGGATGATCCAAAATCTTGGAAATAGAATAGACAAAATGCAAGAAACATTTAACAAGGACGTAGAAGAACTAAAGAGGAACCAAGCAACGATGAAAAACACAATAAATGAAATTAAAAATACTATAGTTGGGATCAATAGCAGAATAACTGAGGCAGAAGAACGGATAAGTGACCTGGAAGATAAAATGGTGAAAATAACTACTACAGAGCAGGATAAAGAAAAAAGAATGAAAAGAACTGAGGACAGTCTCAGAGACCTCTGGGACAACATTAAATGTACCAACATTCGAATTATAGGGGTTCGAGAAGAAGAATATTTGAAGAGATTATAGTTGAAAACTTCCCTAATATGGGAAAGGAAATAGTTAATCAAGTCCTGGAAGCACAGAGAGTCCCATACAGGATAAATCCAAGGAGAAACATGCCAAGACACATATTAATCAAACTGTCAAAAATTAAATATAAAGAAAACATATTAAAAGCAGCAAGGGAAAAACAACAAATAACACACAAGGGAATCCTCATAAGGTTAACAGCTGATCTTTCAGCAGAAACTCTGCAAGCCAGAAGGGAGTGGCAGGATATACTTAAAGTCATGAAGGAGAAAAACCTACAACCAAGGTTACTCTACCCAGCAAGGATCTCATTCAGATTTGATGGAGGAATTAAAACCTTTACAGACAAGCAAAAGCTGAGAGAGTTCAGCACCACCAAACCAGCTTTACAACAAATGCTAAAGGAACTTCTCTAGGCAAGAAACACAAGAGAAGGAAAACACCTACAATAACAAACACAAAATATTTAAGAAAATGGGAATAGGAACATACATTTCGATAATTACCTTAAATGTAAATGGATTAAATGCTCCCCCCAAAAGACACAGACTGGCTGAATGGATACAAAAACAAGACCCATATATATGCTGTCTACAAGAGACCCACTTCAGACCTAGAGACACATACAGACTGAAAGTGAGGGGATGGAAAAAGATATTCCATGCAAATGAAAATCAAAAGAAAGCTGGAGTAGCAATTCTCATATCAGACAAAATAGACTTTAAAATAAAGACTATTACAAGAGACAAAGAGGTACACTATATAATGATCAGGGATCGATCCAAGAGGAAGGTATAACAATTGTAAATATTTATGCACCTAACATAGGAGCACCTCAATACATAAGGCAAATACTAACAGCCATAAAAGGGGAAATTGACAGCAACACAATCATAGTAGGGGACGTTAACACCCCACTTTCACCAATGGACAGATCATCCAAAATGAAAATAAATAAGGAAACAAGCTTTAAATGATACATTAAACAAGATGGACTTAATTGATATTTATAGGACATTCCACCCAAAAACAACAGAATACACATTTTTCTCAAGTGCTCATGGAACATTCTCCAGGATAGATCATATCTTGGGTCACAAATCAAGCCTTGGTAAATTTAAGAAAATTGAAATCGTATCAAGTATCTTTTCTGACCACAACGCTATGAGACTAGATATCAATTACAGGAAAAGATGTGTAAAAAATACAAACACATGGAGGCTACACAATACACTACTTAATAATGAAGTGATCACTGAAGAAATCAAAGGAGAAATCAAAAAATACCTAGAAACAAATGACAATGGAGATACGATGACCCAAAACCTATGGGATGCAGCAAAAGCAGTTCTAAGAGGGAAGTTTATAGCAATACAAGCCTACCTCAAGAAACAGGAAACATCTCAAATAAACAACCTAACCTTGTACCTAAAGAAATTAGAGAAAGAAGAGCAAAAAAACCCCAAAGCTAGCAGAAGGAAAGAAATCATAAAGATCAGATCAGAAATAAATGAAAAAGAAATGAAGGAAACAATAGCAAAAATCAATGAAACTAAAAGCTGGTTCTTCGAGAAGATAAACAAAATTGATAAACCATTAGCCAGACTCATCAAGACAAAAAGGGAAAAGACTCAAATCAATAGAATTAGAAATGAAAAAGGAGAAGTAACCACTGACACTGCAGAAATACAAACGATCATGAGAGATTACTACAAGCAACTCTATGCCAATAAAATGGACAACCTGGAAGAAATGGACAGATTCTTAGAAATGCACAACCTACCGAGACTGAACCAGGAAGAAATAGAAAATATGAACAGACCAGTCACAAGCACTGAAATTGAAACTGTGATTAAAAGCCTTCCAACAAACAAAAGCCCAGGACCAGATGGCTTCACAGGCGAATTCTATCAAACATTTAGAGAAGAGTTAACACCTATCCTTCTCAAAGTCTTCCAAAATATTGCAGAGGGAGGAGCACTCCCCAACTCATTCTACGAGGCCACCATCACCCTGATACCAAAACCAGACAAAGATGTCACAAAGAAAGAAAACTACAGGCCAATATCACTGATGAACATAGATGCAAAAATCCTCAACAAAATACTAGCAAACAGAATCCAACAACACATTAAAAGGATCATACACCGTGATCAAGTGGGGTTTATTCCAGGAATGCAAGGTTTCTTCAATATATGCAAATCAATCAACGTGATACATCATATTAACAAATTGAAGGAGAAAAACCATATGATCATCTCAATAGATGCAGAGAAAGCTTTCGACAAAATTCAACACCCATTTATGATAAAAGACCTGCAGAAAGTAGGCATAGAGTGAACTTTCCTCAACATAATAAAGGCCATATATGACAAACCCACAGCCAACATTGTCCTCAATGGTGAAAAACTGAAACCATTTCCACTAAGATCAGGAAGAAGACAAGGTTGCCCACTCTCACCACTATTATTCAACATAGTTTTGGAAGTGATAGCCACAGCAATCAGAGAAGAAAAAGAAATAAAAGGAATCCAAATCGGAAAAGAAGAAGTAAAGCTGTCACTGTTTGCAGATGACATGATACTATACATAGAGAATCCTAAAACTGCCACCAGAAAACTACTAGACCTAATCAATGAATTTGGTAAAGTAGCAGGATACAAAATTAATGCACAGAAATCTCTTGCATTCCTATATACTAATGGTGAAAAATCTGAAAGTGAAATTAAGAAAACACTCCCGTTTACCATTGCAACAAAAAGAATAAAATATCTAGGAATAAACCTACCTAAGGAGACAAAAGACCTGTATGCAGAAAATTATAAGACACTGATGGGGCTTCCCTGGTGGCGCAGTAGTTGAGAATCTGCCTGCCAATGCAGGGGGCACGGGTTTGAGCCCTGGTCTGGGAAGATCCCACATGCCGCGGAGCAACTAGGCCCGTGAGCCACAACTACTGAGCCTGCGCATCTGGAGCCTGTGCTCCAGAACAAGAGAGGCCGCGATAGTGAGAGGCCCACGCACCGCGATGAAGAGTGGCCCCCACTTGCCGCAACTGGAGAAAGCCCTCACACAGAAATGAAGACCCAACACAACCAAATATAAAAAAAATAATAAATAAATTAATTAATCAATTAATTTAAAAAAAAGACACTGATGAAAGAAATTAAAGATGATACAAATAGATGGAGAGATATACCATGTTCCTGGATTGGAAGAATCAACATTGTGAAAATGACTCTACTACCCAAAGCAATCTACAGATTCAATGCAATCCCTATCAAACTACCACTGGCATTTTTCACAGAACTAGAACAAAAAATTTCACAATTTGTATAGAGACACAAAAGACCCCGAATAGCCAAAGCAATCTTGAGAATGAAAAATGGACCTGGAGGAATCAGGCTCCCTGACTTCAGACTATATTACAAAGCTACAGTAATCAAGACAGTTTGGTACTGGCACAAAAACAGAAACATAGATCAATGGAACAGGATAGAAAGCCCAGAGATAAACCCACGCACATATGGTTACCTTATCTTTGATAAAGGATGCAAGCATATACAGTGGAGAAAAGACTGACTCTTCAATAAGTGGTGCTGGGAAAATTGGACAGGTACATGTAAAAGTATGAAATTAGAACACTCCCTGACACCATACACAAATATAAACTTAAAATGGATTAAAGACCTAAGTGTTAAGCCAGACACTATCAAACTCTTAGAGGAAAACATAGGCAGAACACTCTATGACATATATCACAGCAAGATCCTTTTTGACCCAGTTCCTAGAGAAATGGAAATAAAAACACAAATAAACAAATGGGACCTAATGAAACTTAAAAGCTTTTGCACAGTAAAGGAATCCATAAACAAGACCAAAAGACAACCCTCAGAATGGGAGAAAATATTTGCAAATGAAGCAACTGACAAAGGATTAATCTCCAAGATTTACAAGCAGCTCATGCAGCTCAATAACAAAAAAACAAACAACCCAATCCAAAAATGGGCAGAAGACCTAAACAGACATTTCTCCAAAGAAGATGTACAGATGGCCAACAGACCGATGAAAGAATGCTCAACATCATTAATCATTAGAGAAATGCAAATCAAAACTACAATGAGGTATCATCTCACACCGGTCAGAATGGCCATCATCAAAAAATCTAGAAACAATAAATGCTGGAGAGGGTGTGGAGAAAATGGAACACTCTTGCACTGTTGGTGGGAATGTAAATTGATACAGCCACTATGGAGAACAGTATGGAGGATCCTTATAAAACTAAAAATAGAACTACCATACGACCCAGCAATCCCACTACTCGGCATATACCCTGAGAAAACCATAGTTCAAAAAGAGTCAGGTACCAAAATGTTCATTGCAGCTCTATTTACAATAGCCAGGACATGGAAGCAACCTAAGTGTCCATCATCGGATGAATGGATAAAGAAGATGTGGCACATATATACAATGGAATATTACTCAGCCATAAAAAGAAATGAAATGGAGGTATTTGTAATGAGGTGGATAGAGTTAGAGTCTGTCATACAGAGTGAAGTAAGTCAGAAAGAGAAAAACAAATACAGTATGCTAACACATATATATGGAATCTAAGGGGAAAAAAAAAAGGTCATGAAGAACCTAGTGGCAAGATGGGAATAAAGACACAAACCTACTAAAGAATGGACTTGAGGATATGGGGAGGGGGAGGGGTGAGATGTGACAGGGTGAGAGAGTGTCATGGACATATATACACTACCAAATGTAAAATAGATAGCTAGTGGGAAGCAGCCGCATAGCACAGGGAGAACCGCTCAGTGCTTTGTGACCACCTAGAGGGGTGGGATAGGGAGGGTGGGAGGGAGGGAGATGCAAGAGGGAAGAGATATGGGAACATATGTATATGTATAACTGATTCACTTTGTTATAAAGCAGAAACTAACACACCATTGTAAAGCAATTATACTTCAATAAAGATGTTAAAAAAAAAAAAGGAAAAAAAAACCTACAGGTGATTCTGATACGATTCATAGACACAATGTAAAGCTTCTGCTTTACAGGACATAATACCAGATTATTTTGTTATTTTATAGTTATATTAACAGGTTGTACTATTGACGGATAAGTCTGATGTCAAAATGCACTCCCCACTAGGGATAAAAAAGGAACTAGTACTCTCTACTGCTACTTGGTGGCAGCATGCATGTATTGCAAGGGCAATTATCGTAGGAATCCAAATTAGGGGAACATTTTAGAATTGGAAGACTACATACAGATCATCTAGTCAAGCTTCCACCTATTACAGTTGTGAAAACTAAGGCCCATATAAATGAAATGATTTATCTCCAAAGAGCGTTAGTGAAAGAGTATGAAATAAAAAATATCTTTGAACTTTTAATTTAGTGCTGTTTTTATTAATCTCAAGTATTAGCTTAAACTTCAGTGTGACAGATTTGGGATTGAATTCTTGCTCAAATTTACTGATTGCGTGCCTTTTAGTAAGTTACTAAAACACTTTTTTTTATTTTAAATAGATTTATTTATTTGTTTATGTATTTTTGGCTGCGTTGGCTCTTCGTTGCTGTGCGCGGGCTTTCTCTAGTTGCGGTGAGCAGGGGCTACTCTTTGTTGCGGTCCGGGGGTTTCTCATTGTGGTGGCTTCTCTTTGTTGCTGAGCACGGGATCTAGGTGCGTGGGCTTCAGTAGTTGTGGTTCACGGGCTCTAGAGCGCAGGCTCAGTAGTTGTGGCGCATGGTCTTAGTTGCTCCGTGGCATGTGGGATCTTCCCGGACCAGGGCTCAAACCCGTGTCCCCTGCACTGGCAGGCGGATTCTTAACCACTGCTCCACCAGGGAAGCCCTACTACAACACTTTTAACTTCGCTTTTCAGATATATAAAATGGTGAGCCTTGACTGATATAGAATATGAGGTAACCTAGCACTGTTTTTAACACATACATGTAGTTAAAATTTTTTGGCTTTCATCCCTCTTAAACAGCCTCTATCCTTTTAACAGTGAATGTGTCTTTCAGCTAACAAAGCACCCCAGAGCTGACCACATTCTGGCAAGAGATATAGGATTCTTTTTCTTACTGGGGGTTCTTTATAGCTGATATTTGAACTGCACTTAAACATGAACATCTCTTGTTTATACTGTATTAATGGATTTGATAGATGAATTTTAAAAAGTGATACGCAGGAATTGAGCTGCCTTACTCTCAAGAAATATAAATCGATAGTGGTGGCTAGAACGATAAACAGTGTTTGGACAGGGAGTCCATATTGGATGTGAACTAACTGTACTCCCATTCGTCTATTAAGAATAAATAGAATCCTTTCAAAATCTGTTTTAAAGGGCAGTTATTTCCTTCTGCCTCATTTAAGTTGCCTGCAAGAAAAAGACAATCTCCTGAATCCTTGTTTAAAAGGCTTTTAATATAAAGCAGATAATTTTTTGCAACATTTCCCAAACTTTTCATTATCAAATTGGCTGAGGCTTCTCAACGATTATCATTTCACAACATCTCCATTTTCACCTTCTTTAAATGAATTGGCCTAATAGATGTGCCATTAAAACAGAGCTTCACTCTCAATATATTTTTAATTTTGTATTCAAATAGTATGAAGAAAACAGGATCAGGGAATTCAGCCATAAAAGTGAATGGATTACTGATACATGCTACATCATGGATGCAACTAAGTGAAAGAAGTCAGGCACGAAAGGCTACATATTGTATGGTTCCATTTATATGAAATGTCCAGCAGTGGCAAATCCATACACATGGAAAATATTATACATTAGTGGTTGCCAGGGGTTTGGAAGAGAGGGAAATAGGGAATGACTGCTTAAAATGGGTGTAGGTTTCCTCTTGGGGTGATGAAAATGTTTTGCAGCTAGGCAGTGTTGATAGTTGCACAACATTGTGACAGTACTGAATTCCACTGAATGGTACAGTGAATTGTAAAATGATCAAAATGGTGAATTTTGTGTTATGTTCATTTTACTACAATAAAAAGGAGAAAGAAATAGGGAAAGACTTAGAGTTTGGGAAAGTAAGGTGAACTGGTCAAGAAAAAGACAGCTCTACTGTTCAGTTTTCTCTCAGCTCTCCCAGTGCATTAATCGTCAGCAAAAAAGTAGCCTGAACTTGTAGATGATAGTCATTCAACACAGTCCAGGGAAAAGTAAATAAAATAAAAACCAACTCTTCTTCTTTAGCACATCTATGACAGGTTAACTTGCTGTTCAGCCACATGGACATTCATGAAGACGTTTCACTTTAGGTCTCCTCTACTTCAGTACTTTACTCACAGCTCATTCACACATGTAGGCAACAGCATTCCTTAATTCGATGGAATCTGCAGTGCTGGTTGTGATCAGTCTCACGAAAAGAAAAGAAAAGGTGGCGCAGAAGCCAAGGGAAGAGATTTTCAAGACAGAGACGTTGTTTAAGATATAACTCGGCTTGGCGGTCACATAGATAAGGATTGAGAAGTAGTCCCCTGGACTTGTCAACGGAGAAATCATTGGGGGCTTCAAGGAGATCAGTTTCATGAGAGTAGTGGGGCAGAAACCAGATCGCAGTGTAGATGGGAGGGGAGCAATGGGGGGCAAGTCAAGAAATTGATGGCAAAGGGAAAGAAGGGAGGGGTGGATAGAAGGACAGGAGAATAGAGTGGAGGAGGGCATTTCCTTGTGGCTCTTTAACTCTGGCTGGGAGGGGCCAACAGAAAAGGAGAGCGTAAAGATGTAGGAAGAGAGGGTGGCATCCCGAGCCCAAGGAGGACTGGCCCCTGTCTTCAGCTCCCACCAGCTGGATGTTCCCTTTCTCTAGCTTTCCACGTAGGCGGTGGAAGTTGCCCCTTGCCTCCTTGGATCAGCTGCCCTTGATTCGTTCATCCTTTTTTATTTCTCAGCATATCTGGGTCATAAGTTATGTGAAGACAAACAAATCACTACTGATGTTTAATTTTCTTGAAAAATCCCCCAGGAAGGTACCATTTTGGAGAACTACATATTGTTCCTCAAAAAGCCAAAGTAGCTCATTTTTCCTCTCTCATTGGGAGAGATTGCTGTTTCTTGGAGAACCCGATGAAGAGGGTGACTCGCACTTAGGAATAACGTTGCTTAAAAAGTGCAAAAGGTGAGGTAGTTTGGCTGTGAGGGGCCTCTGAGGCCTGAGACTTCCTGAGAGATGGCAGACTCACAGCTCCCATTTCCCTCTGACCCTGGGCTATGAGCTCATCAAATGAGATGGTAAATAAAGTCACTGACATGGTTTAAAGGATAATTTTGTTCTCTCTTTTTCATTCAGAGCAAATTTAATGGAACTTGTATACAACATATGGATGAAATATCCATAAGATGGGGCTTGACTATATCCTCATGATTCCCCTTCCCTTTTCTACATCTGGCCCCTTTAGCTCTGCAGACTTAACCCCACACCATCAATCCACCCAGTCGGTCCACTGAGCGTCTCTTCCTCCTTCGCATCTGGTCATTGTCATCACCTTGCTCTCCACTACCGCTTCCTGCAGTAGCTGTTAGGTCCAGGGAGGTTGGTTCACTGTGAGCAAGTAACTGTCAACTCGACGGACAGGTGGGAAGTGACTTGGCAGCCGGAATGAGCCCACCCTGAGTTAATTATACCAATGAGGGTCAAGGAGAATGGGGATGCAGCTGGTCTGCAGAGCCCCGGCAGTTCTGAGACACATGCTCCTGGATCCACACGTTGCTCCATATCCAGCCTTGCCTTTCTTTGTTCTCTGTCTTGACTCCCTCCAAGTTTCTGCTCTCCTTGTCCCTTTGGGGAGGCAGGTCAGTACCAGCCCAGGTGTAGTCCCCAAATGCTTCCTACTTCCAGGCCCTATGTAGGCTTGTATATCCACTTGCTTGGGTTGCCCTGGCATTTGTGATAACAAGTTGAGTGGTTTCTGCCCTAGGCTATCTTTTCTGGCATCCTTCCTTGCTGAAATGTCAGAGGAGGCCATTGAGAGGGCATAACTGCCAGTTGAGCCGAGAGCTGGACCCGGGCAATCAGAGACTCCTCACCCCCTCCCCTGACCTTGGAATATACATTCTGCCCACCATTCCCACAGTGGGAACCATTTTCAAGAACTCAGCCGTGAGCGAGTAATGTGTTCTTGAGACCATGTGGACAGTATACGTGACTGAAGCCTGTTAAGGTCTCTGTGTAAACTCAAGATCCTGGCGGGTGGGTGCTGAGATCTATTTGTCTTTCAGCTGACCAAGGCAAGCCTTGTAAGCAGGTTCCCTTGCTTGTTAAAACTGCCACTGACTAGTCTGGAGCGGGCTGCCTCTTTCTTCAGTCTCTCATTGCCCTCTGTGTATAGGGGCCAGTTTTCACACCAGCAGATAATCTTAATGTTTTGTTTTCTTCCAGGTATGTACAAATCAAATAATGCTTTTGTGATGAAAATTATACAGCATTATACAGAGAACCAAACATATACTTTCCATTACATCTTTGATGTACTAGTTGGTGATAAATTGACATGTTTCTTCACCCGTGTTCTTTGGACTGTTTTTTTCATTCGTGTCTGTTTTTCTTCAGATGATTTTCTAGTAATTTATACAAATATGTGAATCTGGATAAACTAATATATTTTACTCTCAATTTCAGGTTGCATCCTTTGCTCTCCAACAATCATTGGAGTGCTGTTTTCAGTATGTCCACACAGGGATTCAAAATAACAAAAATGCTTCTGAAAAATAATGTCGTAGGTTGACAGAGTGGTTTATAAATTATAGCATATGCTTATGCTCTTAATTCTTCCTCACAACCCTGCTTATCATGGCTGGAATTGCTGCTACACCTGTGGGGTCAGCTGGGGGCTGGCTGTAGCCGGGCCGGGGCCCTGACTGGGCCACATGCCTCTATGCCCCAGCTAGTAACTGGGGCTTGTGCACATGGTGGTAGCAGGGCTCCGAGAGGAAGAGTAGAAGCATCGTGGGACCTAGCTCTGAACTGGCACACCATCGTTTCTGCTGCCTTCTATTGGCCATGGCAAGTCACCTAACTTCAAGGGTGGGGAAATCACCTCTGCCTCTTGATGGGAGAAGTTGGAATGTCACGTTGCAAAGAGTGAGGACACAAGGAGTCAAGCTGTAGCCATTTTTGCAATTTGGGATGACGCTTGGTGCCTTCCTCAAGGAGGTCGTCCAAAACCATTTTTCAAACATCCCAGGTTCCTATAAATCTCCACCTCTGGTTTGGCGGCCCCTAAAAATTCCCAGTCAGTTTTGGTGAGGGGACACTTGGTGACAGTGTTGTCTTTCGAAATGAGTAGTTCCGTTATCGACATTACATTGCTCCCCATACATTATTTATAAGGTTTCCTTGTTTGTATGTGCAAAATATTTCTGTGTATATTTTGAGAAATAAATTGTACAGGCCTCTTTTTTTCTTTCACACACCCTAGAGATGTTCTAGAGGCAGTCAAAGTGTGCAAATTTTTGAGAAATTGGAACAGTCAAGAGTTACCTGTATGGAATGCTGTTAACGATGGCAATTCCCGCTACAGTACCTTTCATCTGAGACACTTAGGGTCTGTTAACAGCTTAAAAGTATTATCTTGGCCAACATCAAGACAGAGCAAGAGGCATCTTTCCCAGCCAATCAGAGATTTCCTTGGGCATGAGTAGGGATGCCTTTGGACCTTCACGGCAACTTAGAGTTAGAACTTGCTCAGACGAGAAGGGAAACTGGAGAAGAATGGCTTTCTGGACTGCCAGCATCTCCAGCTAGCCCTAATTATCAGAGTCTGGAGCAGAACTGCTTATTCTAACAAGACTGTGGATGGAGGCACAGGAAGTTTCAGAAGTGCCCCTGTTGTCTGGAACAGTGCCACTCACTTTGTTAGGTTCTCTGATGATTGGCTCAGTGGAAGATGCTGGGACATGTCTGATAGTCAGACTGTGGGTTGTCAAGGACAAAATGTCTGGGACCGGTTTTGCTATCCTCAATACAAGTTTGCATGGAGCAAAGAGTAAACTCACTTAGAAAATCAACAATTCATTCTTCTCACAAGTGATATTGTGAACTGGGATATTTACCAAACATACATTCATCCATCACAGTGGTTGCCCACACCCATTGTGGGTTAGAATCACCTGGGGGCTCAAAAACATTGCAGATTCAGACAGTGCTGGTTTTGTTACTCTCCACGTGTGGTCAGGAACCAGAGGTATCATCCTGGGCTCATGTCAGAAATGCAGATTCTCAGGCTAGTCCAGCCCTTATAGAATCAGAATCTGCATTTTAAGAAGACCCCAGGTAATTAAATGCACATTCAAGTTTGAGAAGCCATAGTTGAGGCAGTGCTTCTCAATAGAAATAGAACATGAGTAACAGGTGTAATTCTGAAGTTTCTTGTAAACTTATTCAAAAACGACTTCAATAAGATATGTATTAAGCTCAATATAGCCAAAATATTATCATTTCTCTATGGCACTACCCCTGTTTTGAGTGCTTAATGGCCACCAGTGCCTACCTTATTGAACAACACAGATCAAGGCATGACCTAAATACTATATCCTCTTAAAAATCTCCAGGTGGTTCTAATTCATACTCAGGGTGAGAAACACCATTGTTTAGGGGATAAAAATTTAGGTGCCAGGATTCAAATAATGCCCATATTTAATGGAGACCTTAGCAGAGCTGCTTCTTCCTGGGTCCTCCGTGGGGAGGAGTAGTTAGGACAGATGCCTCCCCTTGGAGCTTCAGCATCCTTGGGTTAAACTGTGGAGCATTACTCAGGTGGGGCTCCATGTCCTTGATCTTGGACACCAGCTTCCTCAACTGATCATTTGTCTTGGTCTCATTCTTCTCAGTGGCCACAGAGCAGAACGGGCACAGTGAACGCTTCCATGGGACTCCCTCTGTGTTGAGTTGATGCACCAGAGGCAGCAGACATATCTGCATTTCAGGTATGTAAGTTTTTCAAGATAACCTAGGCAGATGAGACTTCTACTTGCTTCTTTAAAATATTTAGCCATAGTCACTTTCTGTGGAAAAATGAGCAAGATGTTTCTATGAGTTGAATGACCATTAGTGCTTGGGGCTCTATCCTTCCTGTCCTTTCCCCCTCTGTGGCATCAAGCACAACTCCGTGCTTGTCCTGGAACAAGGGGATGCCCCCTGTTGCCTGTAGCTGACTCCTCCCCCTCCCTGTTTTCCTTCCAGAACCCTTGTGTTGTGTTCATAACTTATAATAAAGCTTTGTTCTTGTTTTTTTCATAATCCTCACCTGTCTGTGATCTGTAGATCAAGTGTGGAAAAGCACTGGCTTGTATGAGTGGTGACATGGAAAGCCAGACCTGTTTACCGTTTCCTGTGACCCTGCTCATGGGTTGTGAAGAGTAGCACAACAAGATGGCTACAAGGGCCCTATATCAAAAGTGTGTTTTGAATTTAAATGATGCAGCCCAGAATAACATGGGCCCCGGGGGAGCGGTAAACAGAGAGGATCATCTTTATCTGTTGTAATTGCTGCTTCTCACCCACCTCTCTGACCTGGAAGGGGCTGGATCATCCCTAGCATACACCAGCCGCCTATACTCTACACGTTTAGTCTTTTCTAATGTAGCAGTTTCTTTGACTTTTTCTGTTTTGCTTTAATAAGTCTTAGGCAAATCACCTACATACATGTCTCACTCAGAGGGTATATGTCCATACAACCTAAAGCAATCTACAGATCCAGTGCAATCCCTATCAAAATTCCAATGACTTTTTTTTACATAAATAGAAAAAACAATCCTAATACTCATATGGAACTGCACTAGACTTCAAAAGCCACAGCAATCCTGAGAAAGAAGAACAAAGCTGGAGGCAACACTTTTCCTGATTTCAAATTATACTACAAAGCTATAGTAATCAAAATGGTATGGTACTCGCATGGAAACAGACATATACACCAATGGAACAGAACCAAGAGCCCAGAAATAAACCCACACACATACAGGCAACTAATTGACAGGGATCCAAGGGTACTCAGCAGGGAAAAGATAGTCTCTTCAGTAAATGGTGTTGGGAAAACTGGATACCCACATGCAAAACAATGAAACTGGACCCCTATCTTACACCATTTGTAAAACTTAACTTGAAATGGATTGAAGACTTAAATGTTAAGACCTGAAACTGTAAAACTCCTAGAAGAGAACATAAAGAGAAAGCTCCTTAACATTGGTCTTGGTGATGATATTTTGGGTGTGACAACAAAACCACAAGCAACAAAAACAAAAAGGAACCAATGTGACTACACCAAACTAAAAAGCTTCTGGAGAGCAAAAGAAACAATCAACAAAATGAAAAGGCAACCTAGGAATGGGAAAAAATGTTTGCAAACCCCATGTATGATAAGAGGTTAATATCCCAAATCTATAAGGAATTCACACAACTCCATAGCAAAAAAACCCCAAATAATCTGATTCTAAAAGAGGCAAGGCAGGGGACTTTCCTGGTCGTCCAGTGGTTAAGACTCCACGCTTCCACTGCAGGGGGCACGGGTTTGATCCCTGGTCAGGGAACTAAGGTCCCGCATGCCATGCAGTGTGGATAAAAAAATAAAATAAAATAGGCAAAGCAAGACTAGGAAACAACTCAGTGTCCATCAACAGGTGAATGGATAAAGAAAATGTGAGAGAGATATATATAATGGAATTTTATTCAGCCACATAAAAAGAAGGAAATCTGCCATTTGCGACAACACAGATAGACCTTGAGGGCATTATGCTAAGTGCATTAAGTCAGACGGCGAAACAAATACTTATGAGATCACTTATATGTGGAATCTTTAAAATAAAGAAAAAAAAACTCACAGATACATAGAACAGACTGGTGGTTTTCAGAGGCGGGAGGTGGGTGAAATAGCTGAAAGTGGTCAAAAGGTACAAACTTCAAGTTATAAGATAAATAAGGTTGTGTTTGGTTGGCATTTCTTGGGAATTGAGCACTAGCGTTCTGGGGTTGGGTTTTGGGGTTGACTTACAATGCAGGCTATCTGGTGGGAAACGACTCCCTCACAGACACTTGAACCTTCAGAGTCCTTCGTGTGTGATTCAGGTGCTGGGTGAGAAGCAGACATTCTCCCTCTGCACGTTCAGGTCTTGTGGCAGCACCTTCATGTCCTGTCCTCAGGTTTCCTCCTGGTTTAAGGGCGCTGCCAGGGATGGGGAAGTTAAAGGGGGCAGCAGGGACCCAAGTTCTCACCTCCACCCTAACTCTGTGCTTTCTCTTCCCAAGGCCACTCCATCACCATCACTGCCCTGGTACCTGCAGAATCCTGTGTTACAGATTCTGAGGATTAGGATACAGAGACCAGCAATCATCACGTAATTTATTTCCTACTTATGTCTCTCTTTTTATTCTGTTTATTTCCTATCCATAGACTCCTCTCTGTAGTTCTTCCCTGTTCCCTCTTTTTATGATTCTCATCCTGAAGAGCCTGGTCTCATCCAGGCACCTGAGGTCCTGGGAACTTCAATGTCTATAAAATCTCTCTCCAGCCCTCCTTCCCCACTCTCTCAGTGTCATCCTGGCTCCTGACACCCTGTCTGCAGCCTTGAGCCATGTTGAGCACCCCTGAGTGGCCCAGGCATAGAGGTGGGCTGGGTGTCAGAAGAGCTGTGTACCCCTTCTACGGGGGTTCTTCTGCACTGGATGGCTCTGGACATGCACAATTGTTTTCTGCCTTTCAGCTATCAAGATTACACAATTTTTTGAAAAAGGATTATCCCATCAGGAATCTGATTTCAGAAATCCTCTCATCCTGGATTCAAGAGAATGAATCAAGAAAGTAAAAGGAGATGAAAAAGAACAAGAAGAGGAAATGTGAGTGTAGAAAGGGCATGAGGAAGCACAGAGGGCAAATAAGGGCACTTGAGGAAAACCAAAAAACCGGAGGAGCGCTCTGGGGTGGCCACTAATGCATGTGACCATGCAGAGGAGATAAATGATGGTTAATATCAATGCCAGCGAGTGAAGGATGAACTGAGTAGGTATCCCAGGGAATGGATAACCAGTCCTTACAAGGCCCTAAAGAGAGCACTCTAGGTGCTGTAGGGCTGCCATATGCATGACTTCGGGAGGTGCAGGTTGCGTTGTGTTTTTTGTGGAAAGTGTCCCTGGAGTGGTTCAACATCTTAGTCCCACAGGACCCAATCCTGCCCTCCCAAGCCTCTCAAGGTGAACAGGGAGCACCTCAGCTGATCAGTGTGGTAAGACAGTATGGGATGCCCTTGACCTCCCCTGTTTTAGGCCTCCTGGGAAAAGGGTGAGGAGGACAGAGGCACCGGGGCTTCTTCTCATGCAAGCAGACAGCTCACCTGGCCCAGTGCTGCTGCATCCCTGTAGGCACGCGGTAGCCCTGGCATCAGTTAGGGGACACTGCAGGATCCAAGCCCAGCTGGGAGTCTCTCATTGCCCTGCGGACCCCTCAGCCTCTGTGGAGCCCCGTGGGTGGCCTGGCTTAGCTCATGGCACCGTTTCTCAGGCTGAGGTTCTGTCGATTTTTCATAAACAAATAAAAATCAAGCAAAACACAAAAATTTGAAGGAAATTCAGAGCAATGCTACCTTGGGGGTATGTTAAGGAATTAGGATTCTAAGTTACTTACATTTCTTTTATTTTCCAATTTTGTAAATAAAGAAAACAAATATAATTTGTGTTCTATTTTCAAAGGCAATATCTTCTGTGACCTTAGTCTATTCCAGTAAGAATATGGTTTTATTATTAAACTTATTATGGTTTTATTATTTATGGTTTTATTATTAAACATTTATGGTTTTATTATTAAAGCATATTAATTTTCTCTTAACTGAGAGGCAAAGTTTGGCTGGGGTGTTAGAAAGAACAATGATTTTTAGGGGAAAATGTGCATTCCAGGTCTCTGCCCATTTCTACTGTGCAGGTCTCATGATGGGTCGTGTTGAGTGTGTTCTGGGACGACCAGGGTCACCACTCCCACCTGTGTCATCAGACCTCCTGCTCCTCACAAAGTCCAGGTGGGTGGGACTCGGCCCTTTGATCCTGGAGTTACTTACAATATTTTTCCCGGTTGGAGATTTGCACAGAGAGGAGCTTGCCCGCCTTCCCCTGGATCAGTGGTAAAGCTTTCCTTGCCCGCTCTCATTGGCAGCTGTGGACTTTAAAAGTCTCCTATGTTTGATTGGACCCCGTGTTTCAAGATCTCACTCAGCAGGGGTCAAATTCCCACCTCATCTCCCTGAACATGTGTCCTGGAACCCAAGATTGAGGAGTGGAGCTGATGTGCTCCGACACACAGGCTTCGCTCAAGGTCGTGCCAACAGCACTTGATAATTAATGCTCCACATTTAGCTCTTGGCACTTATCTGGATCCTCGTAGCTCACTGACTTGACCGAAAGTGCATCTTTAAATAATTTAGCGATAGATCTCCAGTATTCTTATGTGAACGGGAAATACGGGCTCCTCAGTGTCTCTGCAAACAGGAATCTCAAATCTCTTCTTAAATAATAGCTGAGTTTTGCATTTGAAAGTTCTTAGTTATTTTTGCATTTGAAAGTTCTTAGAGTTCTGAAACTCTAAAGAATATCTGCAGACCTGAAGAAAAACTTTGAGTTCACTTTATCTGTGGTGGAAGGTCATAGTTTGGGAAATGAGTATCAAAAAATGACCCCCAAAAATCTTACCTTTCAATTGACCAGTGGTGCAGTAAGGCAATTATAGGAGGGCACAGCAATGGGGAAGCCAACAGCAGAAAGTTAGAGGGCAAAGGAATGATGATTATATCCAACTTGACAACAGTAGCCTTTATTTATTTATTTTATTTATTTATTTTTTTGCCACACTGTATGGCTTGTGGGATCTTAGTTCCCCGACCAGGGATCGAACCCGGGCCCTCAGCAGTGAGAGTGCAGAGTCTTAACCACTGGACCGCCAGGAAATTTCCAACAGTAGCCTTTAGACAACAGCATTCAATGTCTGCAGCACCTAAAGGTCATTGTTAACCTTGAGACACTCAGGTGTAGTGAAACATTAGAAAAAAACTCCATGACTTCATAATGGTGAAAATGTTTATTTAAGAATATAAATTATAGGGACTTCCCTGGAGGTTCAGTGGTTAAGACTCCACGTTTCCACTGCAGGGGGCACGGGTTCGATCCCTGGTCTGGGAACTAAGATCCCCGCATGCCGTGTGGTGTGACCAAAAAAAAAAAAGAAAAGAAAAGAAAAGAAAAAAGAATATAAATTGTAATCTATTTATTCATTTCTCAATTTTATAGTACATAAATTTTATTTACTGGTTTATAAGAGGGCCTAATATTGGGTTGGCCAAAAAGTTCGTTTGGGTTTTTCATAACATCTTACAGAAAAACCCGAATGAACAGTTTGGCCAACCCAATATTACTATCATTTTAATAAATCATGATGTACTTAGATCTTATAAAATATTTTCTTTGAGATAAAAAAATCTCTGTAATACATTAGATAGTCCTTAGAACAAAATACAAGTTCTTGATCTGAATGTTCAAGAGATACAAATTATTAAGTTATTAAAATCTAGGTTGATGATTCATAAAAGGTTCCATACATTTTTGTCCTCTGACATGTTTAATTTGTAAAACTAGCAGAATACTTCTGTATCACGTACATATTTTTCCCCCCAAGTATTCTGTTTGTGTTTGTGGTTAAGAGTTTCACTGGTCTTCCCTAGCATGCATTGGAGGGATTACTGAACCTGGATCCAACACTGGATAGATCCTCAGGGCACCCTGATCACTATTACGTACTTGGATTTGAAGGTGAAAAGAATGGGCACAGAGTCTCTGCAGCAGAAATTTTGGTGAATGAGAAAATATGGGCTCCATCGCTAATGTCAAAAAAGGAAATATTTCCAATTTTCATATTTAGAAAAATGCCCAGTCGTGTACCCCAAGGGTCACCCAGAGGGCAGTCTGAGGTGCTGTGTTGGCCTCAAAGTAGCTTCCCTTTCTCAAGCTCAGTGTCCAGAATCCAAGTTCTGAGGACAGTTGGACTCTCCTTGTCGGTGAACAGATTTTCTGCAACCTCCCAGGCCCCCATTCGCTGCTTGTTCTCACATCGGTCTCCCAGTAACAGCGGCCGGAGGTGAATCAAGAGGAGCCCAGGATGCAAACCAAGTAGCTGAATGTCTCAGGAAGCTCTTTCCCATTCTTTGATATACCTCTATTGGAGGCTCTTCAGGCCATCAGAAGTGAGGAGGGGGTTCTTGACTGAATCAGCATCCACTGTGGAGAGAAAAATAACTAGCTTAGCAATTTTCAAATATGCAGTACGGTTTATTAACTATAGTCACATCCCCAGGACTTATTTATTTTATAACTGGCAGTTTGTACATATTGACCACCTTTACCCATTTCACCCACCCTCCACCCCCTGCCTCTGGTAACCACCAGTCTATGTATCTATGAGCTTTTTTAAAATTCCATATAAAGTGAGATCATACAGGATTTTTCTTTCTCTGTCTGACATATTTTACCTAGCATAACGCCCTCACGGTCCATTCATGCTGTCACAAATGGCAGGATTTGCTTCTTTCTCATGGCTGAATTTTATATATATATATATATATATATATATATATATATATATATATATAAAATTATATACATATATATAATTATATACATATATATAAAATTATATACATATATAAATAAATAATTTGGCATATTATGCCAAATGTCCTTTATCCATTTATCCATAGATGAACACAGGGGTTTCCAAGTCTTGGCTATTGTAAATAATGCTGCAGTGAATACGGGGGTACAGATTTCATTTTGAATTAGAGTTTCTGTTTCCTTCATACAAATACCAAATAGTGGAATTGCTGGATCATATGATAGTTCTATTTTTAATTTTTTGAGGACCTCCATACTGTTTTCCATAGTGGCTGCACCAATTTACGTTCCTACCAACAGTGCACAAGGCTTCCCTTTTCTCCACACCCTTGCCAACACTTGTTAGTTCCTGTCTTTTTGATGTTAGCCATTCTAACCTGTATGAGGTGATATCTCTTTGTGGTTTGATTTGCATTTCTCTGCTGATTAGTGATTTTAGGTGCCTTTTTAATTACCTGCTGGCCATCTCTGTATCTTCTTTGTAAAAATGTCTATTCAGATCCTCTGCCCATTTTTTAGTTGGATTTTTTTGTGTGTAATTTTATTTATTTATTTATTTATGCCTGTGTTGGGTCTTCATTTCTGTGCGAGGGCATTCTCTAGTTGCAGCAAGTGGGGGCCACTCTTCATCGCGGTGCGCGGGCCTCTCACTATCGCGGCCTCTCTTGTTGCGGAGCACAGGCTCCAGACGCGCAGGCTCAGCAATTGTGGCTCACGGGCCTAGTTGCTCCGTGGCATGTGGGATCTTTCCAGACCAGGGCTCGAACCCGTGTCCCTGCATTGGCAGGCAGATTCTCAACCACTGCACCACCAGGGAAGCCCTAGTTGGATTTTTTTTCTATTGTTTTGGTATGAGTTCTTCGTATAATTTGAATACTAACCCCTTATAAGATATATGATTTGCAAAAATTTTCTCTCATTCGGTACGTTGCCTTTTCATTTTGTTGGTGGTTTCCCTTGTTGTGCTTTTTAGTTGGATGTAGCCCCACTTGTTTATTTTTGCTTTTGTTGCCTTTACTCGGATCAACGTCTTTGCATAAGTTCTGGAAACAAGTCTTTCATAGTTTCCATGGATCGTTTTTAGGGGAGAGGGTGAGTGAGATGAACTACTAGTGAAAGGAGGGTCAGTGTGTCGAAATATAGCCTCTGTTACTGTAGGTGGCCTCAAGGCCACAACTGATAGTCATTGTCTCCTTCCTGTGCTATCCATTCTCAATTCCCTTCATCCTTGGGTAATATCTCTGCTAAAATGGATGGCTTACTTGGTGGGGTGACCCTCACCCTCGTCCCTGAGTGAGTGTTCTGAGCCCTGGTCATCATTTCTTTCTCAAACCATGGCTGCTGTACTTGACCATTTACTGTGTACTTGACCATTTACTGTGAAAATTGGGAAAGGCAGTACCAAGAAATACCCCACAGACTTTTGTTTTTAATCAATCATTTTCCAATTAAAAAATTTTACTTCCCACAGACATTTTTATCACCCCAAAAGGAAACTCTGTACCCATTGAGAAGATACTACTTCTCTCTCTCTGTCAGGCCCTGGAGACCACTAATCTGCTTTCTTTCTCTATGGATTTACTTATTCTGGATATTTCAGATAAATGGAATCATACAGTGTGTGACCTTTGTGTCTGGCATCTTTCACTTAGCATGATGTTTGTGAGAGTCATCCACACTGTAATATGTATTAGTATTTCATTCCTTAAAAAAATGTTTTGGCCGTGTAATTGTTTGATATTTAATTGCTCCATTCCTTTTTATGACTGAGTTACTATTCCACTGTAGGTATATACCACAATTTGTTTATTCATTCATCTATTGATGGACATTTGGGTTATTTCCATGATTTTTCTACCGTGAATAGTGCTGCTATAAACATGTGTGTACGTAGGTTTGTTTCAGTGTTTGTTTTCAATGATTTAGGAGTGGAATTGCTGAGTCATACGGTAATTCTATGTTTATCCCAAAAAACACACCCCAAGAAACTTCCTGAAAGTCTGTCCCTGTCTCAGAATCAGCTTTTCAGGGAACATGACCTGCAACAGTATGGACAGTGTCCCATGAGAGCTTATTTGTGATGCCTGGGGGTCTGGAATTGGGAAGGGCTTCCCTTAGGAAGTGGCAGCTAAACTGAGGGCGAATTCAATGTTTTTTCCTTCCTTCCTTTCTTCCCTCCTTGTTTCCTTCAGAGGGATGACATAGATGTTTTACCCAGTATATCCTTTTAAAACTTTTGCATTTGAACCCTGAACTTATTCATAAGACAAATAAATGATTATTTTAAGCAGGGTTTTAGGGCTCATATTATTAATATCATAGAACCATTATAGTGACAACTTGGATTGGAAACAATTTATTAGGAAAAAATATGGAAGGTTTTTTTTTTTCTTTTTTAAATTTATTTATTTATTTATTTTTGGCTGTGTTGTGTCTTCGTTTCCGTGCAAGAGCTTTCTCTAGTTGCGGCGAGCAGGGGCCACTCTTCATCGCAGTGCGCGGGCCTCTCACCGTTGCGGCCTCGCTTGTTGTGGAGCACAAGCTCCAGACGCGCAGGCTCAATAGTTGTGGCTCACGGGCCCAGTTGCTCCGCGGCATGTGGGATCTTCCCAGACCAGTGCTCGAACCCGTGCCCCCTGCATTGGCAGGCAGATTCTCAACCACTGCGCCACCAGGGAAGCCCTGGAAGCTTTTTTTATAACAGTCTTGATAAATAAAAAAGTTGAGAAATCAGAGTGTGTAGACAGAATATTGGTTATTTGGGAAATTGTATCATAAAATGGATGGGCTTCACAAATTCTTCCATTTAGTTGAAGAAAAGAGCGCTAAGTCAGTTTGGGCTGCTGTCACAAAGTACCACAAACGGGGCGGGGTGGGGGCTTGTAAACAACAAAAATGCCTTCTCAGTCCTGGAGGCTGGAAGTCTGAGATCTAGGTGCCAGGATCATCGCCTTCTGGTGAGGACTGTCTTCCGGGTTGCAGACTGTCCACTTCTCATTGTGTCCTCACAGGGCAGAGAGCAGAGAGAAAAAGCCAGCTCTCTCATGACTCACAAGGATAAGAATCTCATCATGAGGGCTCCATCCCGATGACCTCATCAAATCCTAATCACCTCCCAAAAGACCCACCTTCTAATACCATCACATTGGAGGTAGGGTGTCAACATGTGAATGCTGGGGAGACCCAAATATTCAGTCTATAACAAGTACTAATGGGGAAATGAGAGCTTCTATTGAGGATGTTAAGGGCTGCTACAAAGATCAACGGTACATGTGTTTCCAGAGAGAACTACAATATAGAATAAGTTCTATAAGGCGTTCACAGAATAGATTCGTCTTTCTTCCCCAAAACAGTCCTTGGTATCCAGGGACCCATTCCTGGAAATTGACTCTTGCTCAAGGAAATCCATCCTCTCATTAAAAAAAAATCTTATGAAGCTACATGAATGACACAAAGGATTTTCCCAGCTATAAGATTCTGTGTGTAAAACCTGTTAGTCTAACTTTATTTCCAAAAGATAGACCCTCCGTGGGGTCTGCTCCTGCGGGGAAGGTGGGACCCCCGCTTGTGGCCCAGCCCCCAGGTGTGGCTTCCTCAAGTTTGGGGTGAAGCCCCCAGCCCCCCTGGGCTCTGCAGCGCTGCGGTGGGCTCGGGGGAAGGAACACCGTCTCTGGGGTTTCTCAGCAGGAGATGCCGGGCTGCCGCGCAGGAACCCAGCGGCCCTGGGTGGGGCGCAGACTCGCCAGGCCTGGGTGTCCCTGCTGCGCATGGCTGCTGAGAACAGGGTCCGCGATGAAGCTCTGCCTGGCAAACGGGGACTGTGAGCGGCTCCATCCTCCCCTTCCGTCGGCACAGCCCCATCGCAGCCCTCCTTTCTGACAGGCAAAGCCTGTGACCTGCAACCGGACGGCTCCACACCCTCAGGCCCTGGTGCTCGCCCCACGCCGGGAACAGGCACAACCCCTGGGCCGGCCTCTCTGGACGGCTCGAGCGGGACGGCTTCTTCGACGCGTCCGTCGCCCACCCCGAGCCCAGCGGCCGGCAGGGAGGTCTGAGGGCCGCTCGGGTCTGGGCGGGGCGGAGGCACGGGCTTCGCGGCTGGGCCGGCCCTCCCCGCCACATCCTGCCTCTGCGCCCCGGCCCGGGGTGGGTTTCTCGTGGCCCCGTCTCGTTCCCACCCCCGTCGCGCCTCTTGCCCCCCGGGTCGCGGGCTCCACCCGGAGCAGCACCGCGTCGTGAGGGTGCGGGAGGGCGCCCGCCCTCGGGCCTTCCCCGACACCTACCGGTCGTTCGCCGGCCACGTCCCGGATGGGCAGCGGCAGGTCAGTGGAGCGGAGTCGGCCGGGGTCTCCTTCCCCCTGAGGAGGGCCCGACCGGCACCGCGCACGAAGCGGCCCTGGCGGGAGGGAGACCAGGGGGGAGGGGGTCGGTGGGGAGCTTGACGCGCAGTCACTTCCGAGGGGACGCTGAGCCCCCAGAGCTGGGGGCTGGCTGGCCTCAGCACTCCCACGAGGGGGTGGTCAGGAAGGAGGGACCCTGTGCCTGGGGCCCAGGGCGCTCCTGGGTCAGGCGGAGTCACCATGTGTGTCGGGTGCCGTGGACAGCTGAGGCACGTTTAGCCCAAAGGAAAGTTCCAGTGCATTGCAGAGAGCAGACGAAATAGCCGGTGGTGAAAATTCACTGTTGCTAAGGGTTGAAACGAACCAATAATTCCTCCTGTTTCTCAGGGTGTTCCGTTTGGCTGTTAATGAAATGTATTTCCAAGGAAGGCAGGCATGTGGCTGAAAAGGCCAGCGGTGCCTGGGGGTCACAGCGAGACCCTCCCATCTCGCCCCCCTCGGCCATCCTGTGCTCTGGGAGCAGAGCTCTCAGCTACAAGTGAAACATAGTAGCTTCCATATCCGGATTCTAAGATTTTCCAAAGCCCTTTAAAGGCCCCCTTCTCTGAGTGGTGCTTGACCTGCTGGTGTTTGGGGCGGGAGGGTGGGCTGGGTGGAGGGTCTGAGCGCCATCCTGAGGGAAGGGCTTTGGAGGCCTGTGTGCGCCTGAGGCCGGGGGCCCAGTGCCCGTGTCCGAGGGGAGGCTAGCGCTGACTCCAGCCGTGCTGAGCCAGACGTCGCCCTCCTTCCCGACAAGCCAGCAAAGCCTGTCGCTCACCTTCCTGGCTGTGCTGCTTACACGTGCCCTCTGGGAAGGCCAGCCTGGCAGAGCTCTGTTCCTGCCCTTTGGGCTGCTGGTAACTGAGTACCTAGCCTGGGTGCCGGAGGGGAGGATCCATAGATGGTGGAGGCCCAGTGCCTGCCCAGGGTGCTGCCCCTCTGCTGAGGGACGCTTGCCCAGCTGGTTAGACCTGTTCGCACCCAACTGCCCACAGTCAGCGCCCAGGCTAGGAACAGCAGCCTCCCCATTTCCTCGGTGTCTTCTAGTTTTGTTCCTTTCTTCTTTTCGCTGCCTTCCTCCCCAGAGAGGCAAGATACTAATCTTCAAGAACCAAATCAGGCCATGATTTTCCAGCTAAACTCGTGACAGTTCTGCACTTCTGAATGACTGGGTACAAACATTTGCAAGGATGAGCTCTTGGGTGAGGCGCCAGCCAACTTTTCTAGCTTCATCTCTCTTGCTTGGGTGTGGGCACCCCCTGCTGCCCCAGATGCCTTGACTCCTCCACTTTCATATATTCCTTCTCCGAATGCTGCCACCACCCCATCCTGGCCTTTGGGAATGTTAGCTGGCTGTTCCCCACAGCATCCTGTCACCCTGGTCCACTCTTTCTAACCGCTGTATGCCCTTCTATGAAATCTTGTCAGGTCCAACTGGAGGAAGACCACCTATAGGTCAATTAGCTTGGGAAGGAACCCAACTGTGTGACCTGCTTCCCCTTTCCCAGTGTCTTTAAAATAACGTTAAAAAAAAAAAAAAAGAAAAAATGTTGTTCTAGAGCTCCTATACCATCTCTTACCACCAACAGAAAACCACCCCCCAAAAGGGGGACCTCATTCATATTGAAAATAACTTCTTAACGTGTAGGCATTACCTTAGGGCATTCTAGACACTGGGGGAGGGAAGGGCCATTGTATTTTTTTCTAACATTCATGTTAAACTTCTTTCCAAAGTTCTTTAAACTGTGGTATTCTTACAGATAGACAATGTTGCTGAACAAGCGTTTGTATCTTCCCTTTTCTTCCCCTAGGCTCAGATTTGGAAAGAGAGAGTTTAACAGAAAAGGTAAGGTAATCTCCACCTGAACAAAATGTGTGGTCAAATGTGACCATTTGACAGACACTATGTAGTTCCTAAAAACAAATTTAAGTGGAATTGGCTCTCTTTTCCCTGAAGTTGAGGATAACGTGGATGTTTTTGTCTAACGTGCTGGACTAATAGGCTATTATTGGTTAGCTTTTGGTAACTCATCGAGTTTCCCAGTCTGGGTTCCGTACCATCGAGTCTGGATTATAATTTGTCCTGGTCACACTGTTTTTCAAAATCAGGTTTGTTCGAGTATGCTATTAGGTGTCTGTTTCACCTTTAATCTTTCCATTTTTCACCACTCTGGAGATGGTGTGATATGATCTTAACGAAAACAGCAGGAACATGTCTTGTGAATATTTAGTTTCCTTTTTGGCCGACTCAGCATTGCCTGCCATTCAGTCATTGTTATGTGACCAGGCAGTGTAACTATTTGTGTATTAGTCCATTGGTTCATAGCTTGGGAATGTGGAGACTTCTAAACCTATATCCTTCCCTTAGGAATGTGTGAAGGAGAAATGGAATCTCTTGCCTGAATTTCTGCAGACAGAAATAAAGAATCAGTTATGTGACTTGGAAACCAAATGACATAAAGAAGAATTATCGGAGGTTAAGTCGTCAGCATCCCGGCGGCTAGAAAACGTTTCCTCCCATGTAACTTGTCTGTGACCAGGGAGGCAGGATCATCCCACCTCTCCCTGTTACCTGATAGTTATAAAGGAAGCGCATGTGTTTCCTTATTCTCTCATGGCCACTTGTTTACATTCACTGCTACTTAAATTATCCTTTCCTGCTGTAGGAGGGCTACCTGGCTAAAGTCAAATCCCTTTTAAATACAGATTTGTCCTTGGAGAACGGAGCTCATGCTTTCAGTCGGGAAGTGAATGGATGTCTAGAAAACGGGAGGCAGACAAGTGGTGAGGAGCGCAGAGTGGAAATAGCAGAGAAAAAGAAGTCCCCCAAACCTGTTTCCAAACTTTGCATGCCCAGGAGAAGCAAGTCCGATGGAGAAACAAAATGTAAGAGCACTTGACTCGTTTGAGCTCGTTGGAGTCTGGTACCGCCTAAGGGGAGGACAGACTTGGTGCCATAGGGTCTGTCTGTTCCCCCCACACACAACCCCTCCACCGGCAGTACTTGTTTTTTGTGTATCTTTTTTTATTTTTATTTTTTGGGGGGTGGGGGTGGGGGGTGGCTGTGTTGCTCGGCTTGTACGATCTTAGTTCTCCAACCAGGGATCGAACCCGGGCCCTCGGCAGTGAGAGTGCTGAGTCTTAACCACTGGACCGCCGTGGAATTCCCTCTTGTGTATACTTCTAACTAGCTTAGATATATACTTTAAATTTTTGTCTTCGACCAAGTTATAGAGCATTAGATCCCCAAATGTGGTTGAATTGATGAGGTATAAGAAAACAGGAGCTGCTGATATTTATGACTTGTAAGTGACATGCCTGTTGAAGCTAAACATTTCTTCTTAGACCCCTTCCCCGCTTGTAGTCAGAGTAACTCCTCTGGAATTTTTAAAAATAAGAGCCTGGGACTCGAGCTCAGGTCAGGTGCTTGGCCACTTCATCGTTTGACGAAATAAGCAGAGGCTCTGTTTCCTTGTCCGTCTCAGGGTTGGGCCCTTCATACAAGAGCTTGTGTTAAAATGGCCTAGCAAACTGGCAGGTGCTAATTTGATGACTTTATGAAGACGGTGGTTGCTTAGAATAAGAAGAGAAGGATACTTAATCCTCAGAACCTGGTCTGTGCACCAGCTTGCTAATGCTGAAGAACTGTACCTTGGCTGTGAACTCTTTATTCATAGTGGCTTTTTTGTTTCTTTTCTGTAAGCAGCTGAAGTCTCATGGAGCCCCAGGATTACAAGGCAAACTACCAGGCAGACCACCATCACATCTCATTTCACAAGGGGGTCAGTATATAATGAATGGACAGCCCCGATTTTAGGGGCCAACTGTTTTTGGTAAAACACATATAGAATTAGTAGGATGTAACTTAGTAATTCTGACTTCCACATTGCTTAGGTTTTCCTTTTGATATTCTGTTTTTAGACATTCATGGAACAGCATTTCTGAAGACCTCATCCATTTTTACTCTTAGCATGGGAAACTGCAAATGTACATACACAAAATACCAAGGATAGTAAAATGAACCCCTGTGTACCTATCACCCAGTATCAACAGTTAACAGCTCCTGGCTGTTGTTTCGTCTATACCCCCATATGCTCCAAGTGAAAATTATTCCAAATGGATTACAACTCCATACATACCCATGTCCCCCCAGTTGGATTACTTTGAAACAAGTCGGACATGTCATCTTATCCACAAATACGATATTTCTAGATGACAAGGTCTCCTTCTCTGACAAGTTTTTTATTCATATTTTGCTATAATTGCTAACATCTAGCAAACAGTCTTTTGAAGAAGACAAAACATGCCTTATAAAGTGTAACAGTTCCTTACTAACAAATATATAGCAGTGTTCATACCTCCCCTTGTGTAACAGAGTTTGGTTGATTTGTTCCTTAAGCCTTTCAAGTGATAGATTCCTTATTTTCTTGCCATTTATGTAAAGAAAATAGGTCTTTTGTCTAATAGCTTCTAGGTCTGGCTGACTGCATCGTTTTGGTGGTGAATGTGTTCCCTTGTCTCCAGTTTTCTGTCAACTGGTAGTTAGGTCTAGAGTCCTGATCAGATTCCAGCTTTATTTTGTGCGACTTCATTGACGGTATGGGGCTGTCCATCAGAGGCATGTAATGTCTCTTCGGTGATTCTAGCAGCCGTTGATCAAAGTCTAGATCCATTATTTCTTAGGGTCTGCAAAACGGTGGTATTCTAAACCTGTCATCCAAAGAAACATTAAGCTCGAAGCTTGTTTTAATGTCCTGGCAAAAAGGGCTTCTCCTTGGAGGGAAGAGGGTGTCCATGCCCTGAATCTTTCCAAACAGAGGGTATTCTTGGTAGGGAGGAATATAAGCTGTTTTGTGCCCACTGGAAGTCTAGGGTCTGGCTGAGCTACCAGTTGGCCTTACTGTGTGTGACAGCCCTGCCAAACAGAAACCTGAGGAAGACCCTGAAGAAGCAAAATCAGGTGATTCTGTCGATGAAGAAGAAAAAGAGCAGGTAGGGCTCGCGTTTCAGTTTCTTAACTCTGCCTTCTTTTGGTAGACTTGCTGGTAATTGTGAATTTATATTTGGTCTGTCTATGGACCGTAAGTGACTGAGTGGGTGTTAGAACATATCCCTGGACCCAGGGCAGTACGAAGTGTATTATGGTTAGACCCGAGGACTCAGCAGGCCGGTAACTTTGGTGTGTTCTCTCCTGTCTACCTTCCTACCTCTCCAGCTGTCAAGATTTGACAGTCAAACCAGCAGATGTGATGCGTTTAAAGCATTTCCTTCTGATGTCAGATAAGCTCCTTTCCCACATCTAATCTCTCTATAAAAGCAGAGTTGTCGTGTTATTATGTGTATTGTAATAATGCTGCTTAGACTTTTTAGGTTAGAAAACTGGTGGCTTGCCAAAGGCCTCCAATATAGAAAAGGTCAGTCTCTAGCACTGTCCCATGTGACTTGAGGCGCAAACCTAGATACTACTAGATGGTCACACGCTATCTATTTCATTCCTGCCACAGGATTAACTGTGTAAGTCGGGAAGTCTGTAGGTTTACAGGTGTGTAGTAAATGCCCTGTTACCTGCTAAAGATGAGTATCCGTGGTTTGCTCTAAGGCAGGGTTTCTCAACCAAGGCATTGACTTTTGGGGCCAGATAAACCTTTGCTGTAGGTGTGAGTCCTGTGCATCGTAGAGTGTTTAGCAAGGTCCCGACCTCTACTCACTAGATGCCCGTAACATTCCCTCTCTCTCCTCCCAGTTGTGACAACCAAAATCACCTTCAGACTTTCCCAGATGTCCCCTGGGGGCACAATTGCACTGAGCGAGAAGCACTGGACTCAAGGCTAGCAATATCATTGAGGTAGACTTGACGTCCTGTTGTGAAAGACATACTCATTCTCCTGTTTTTATTTTGGAAATTAGATGCCACTGTTCATGATCCTTATTCAGATGTCTGTAACGAAGTTGAGTCAGACTACCCACTCACAGGTGGGACACTGAGACAGAGGGAAACAGCTTGTCCAAGTCACATGGTCCCATCCCTTGCCTCCTAAGAAAACGTGTCACAAGGGAAAGCAAGCTGGCTCTTGTAATATTGACAAGTGTTTTTTTTAAACAAATGTGCCAGTTTTAGAGTTGTTCTTTGCCCTCTAACTTTTTGGAGGGCTTCCATAGCCTTCAAGCTTCTGAAGAAACGAACTGGGGCACTCTTTCCCAAGCAGGAAGCAGTTTCGCTGGCAGTGTGTGAGAGGCCTTGGGGACTTGGAGGATGAACACTTGTCGCAACAGGGTTTATCCCGATATGCTAGAGTAATGCTCAGTGCACCACACCGGTGTCATCAGGTAGTGTTTGTTGGTCAAATAAGTAGTACTACAGAGAGAATCTTACTTTAGTCAATTTAAAGTTTTGAGATCTCACTATGTTTTGTAAAACAGGTATTAAATACATGCATTTGGTAAAACAGTACAAAAGGCTGTTTGGTACATAGCAGCCAAAGAAAAACAATGTGGCTATTCCGTGCTGAGCTATGCTGTGAGCGTTATCAAATAGGTACTGGATTCTGAGGCCTTTGTTCAGGAACAAAAAAGAATATAAAATATCTGATTACCACAACTAAGGAGCCGGCCTGTGGCAACTAAGACCCGGCATAATTAACTAAGTAACTAACTGACTATTTTTTAAAATCTCATTAATAGGTTTTTAATATGATTTTTTAAATTTTATTTATTTATTTTATTCATTTATTTTATTTATTTTTGGCTGCGTTGGCTCTTCCTTGCTGCGTGCGTGCTTTCTCCAGTTGCGGCGAGCAGGGGCTACTCTTGGTTGCGGTGCGTGGGCTTCTCATTGCGGTGGCTTCTCTTGTTGCGGAGCACGGGCTCTAGGCACGCGGGCACCTGTAGTTGTGGCTCGCGGGCTCTAGATTGCAGGCTCAGTAGTTGTGGCGCACGGGCTTTGTTACTCCGCAGCGTGTGAGAACTTCCCAAACCAGGGCTTGAACCCTTGTCCCCTGAATTGGGAGGCGGATTCTTAACCACTGCGCCACCAGGGAAGCCCGAGCTCTAACCTTTTAAAAAATGTGTTCCTTCCACCTTCATGGAGCAGGCGTAGGGGACGGGGAGGAGTGAGAACCCGATTGGCAGGGGTCTGGTCGCAACCCTGGAAGGGGACGGGGGAGGATCTAAGAGGTGGCACCGGGCCACAGTCGACCCCCAGTGACAGCTAACAGCTGCACTGCTGCCCCTTCCTGCCCCAGGACCTGAGCCCAGGTCCCGGGGCGGCTGGAGAAACACACTGGTTTAGGTGAGATGCTCTTACTTACTGTGTGGAGCTGCTCCGGCTGCTGCCCCGGCGCCCACACCCCTGCAGGGCCCTGTGCCCGTCCTCCCCGCCCCCTGCCCAGGGCTCGGGGAACAGCAGTCTCTGTGGGGCAACCTGCTTCCAAGTCCTTCAGTGACCATGGAGGAGTGGGAACGGGCTGGGCTGCCGGAGAGCCTGGGCATGCAACACCTGAGCTCAGCCCTGGGGGCTCACGTGAGGGCAGGGGCTGGGGGGTGCGGGCGGTGAGCGGAGGGGCCTCCAGCCGGCGTCAGTCTGGGCCCTGGACCCGGGGAAAGGCCTCACCCTCTCAGTCGTGACCTGCCACTCGGGAACCCTGTGGCCCACCAGCCCGGGGCCTGTGGCGCCCGCCACAGACTGCCCGGCGCACGGCTGGGGTGCCAACGCCACACCTGGATTTTGCACGGGGACCATCGGGGGGCTCGGTGCGCGGGAAGAGGAGCAGCCCCTAGGCCCTGACACGCCCCTTCCATGTCCATGGAGAAGTGCCGGATGGAAGGCCGGCTGTGCTCCTTTTCGAGCCCCAGGGAATTCGCAGGAACAGCCCTCCCGGCCACGGGGTGCCTGCCCACCGGCTCTGGGCCTGCGACCAGCCCAGAACACAGAAGGCACAGAAGTGGGTGCAGGGAGCTGAGCCGGGTCTGCAGAAGGGCAGACACCACAGCCTGGTCCACAGCCGACTGGCCCAGGGCGGGTGAGAACGGGCGGGCAGGCTGAGGGAAGGACAGAACGTGGCACAGCCTGCCCGCCTGGGCCCCGGGGAGAAGGTCGGGGCGCTGCCCGCGCCCTCGCTCCGCTGCCTGGCGTCCTTTGTGGGGGCGAAGGGCCGGAGGCAGGGCTCCCGAGGAGCTCAAAGGCCAGGGAAGGACACACGGGACGGTCCAGACCCACCCTAGTGCTCCAGTGGGGCAGCACCCTCTCTGAATTCCTACTGCCACCAAAACACATCCCTAAGGCCTTTGGGAAGAATTGCTAGGACCCAGGAAGGCGGCCCCTTGCTGTGGTCCAGACTTCACCAGCTGCCGATGAACGGAGGGAGCCAGCCGGCCGGCCGTGAGCAGGAGGACAGGACATGGCGACAGGGACAGCCACAGCCGGGCTTCCCGCAGCTGTGCCCACCGCCAGAACCAGCTGCAGCCAATCACAGCCCCCGACATGCCAAACAGTGCCGGGCAGGCGAGAGGCCGGCAGGAACCTGACACCCCCTCACTGGAGAGCCGGCCCGGCCGGGGTGGGGGGAGCCATCCCCGTCTGAACTCACCCCACAGCTCAGCCATCTCCCAGTGACCCAGACGCTACACCAGCAGAGAGCAGCCTGCAACGGCCGCAGGGCTGATCCCCGACCAAGGTCAGAACTCCCCCCAGTGTGACGGCCCCCATGCCGCTCCTGTGGTGGAAGGGACCGCAGGCAGAGACCAGGAGTGGAGTCTTTTTATTAATGGCTGCGTTTTCAAAGAACCGTTTTGTTAGCAGGAAAGCTCCCCAGGAAGGGATTGCATTAGTGCAACAAGGGGGAGCCTTGACGCCAGGCTCTCCAGTCACGTCCAGGTGGAGACTTTTGGCCGAGGCCGGCCCGCCAGGGACTCAGGGGCTGGGAGGACACGCTGCCCCTCCCCCGCCCCAGCGGGGCGCTAAGGCACCGGGCCCGCCTAGGTGGGCAGAACCCCGTGCCTTCAGCAGGCCGGCGGCTTGCAGCCCTCAACCTGCAGCCCTTTGCTCAGGAGGAAGGCATCCTGCGTGGGGTCACAAACCAGGAAGAGCTTCACCATGCCCTTGGCATCCTTGGAGCCGCCTGGCCTCAGAATGCAGCTTCTGTAGTCCATGGCAACCTGCCGAGAGGGGGCGGGGCTGCAGGAGGGTGGAGCTCCGCCTTCACTGAGGGTGTGGGTGTGGCCACCTCTGCTGTGACTGAACAAAGGACAGGGGAGCAGGAGGTCCAGGGCAGGGCCCTCAGAGCCTGGCAGGCCCAGGCGGGCGGCACAAGCATCTAGGCCCAGGCCAAGGACCTCCGTGTTGGTCTGCGCGGCAGGACGGCCTCTCACCTTGCCACTCAGGACGCCCTCCTGCTTGAAGCGTGTGTGGAACGTGTCCGCGGAGTACACCTCGCTGCACAGGTAGCCATAGGACTGGGCATTGTATCTTCCTGCCAGGCGGCCGAAGGTCGCAGGCAGGTGGGTCCCTGGGACACACGCGGAAAGGCTCCTGCCCGGCCCCTTGTCCGCTCCGTGCCCCTTCCCCAGATCGGAGGGCCTCAAACAGCCCTGTCTGAGTCCCCTGCCACTAGAGGGAGTATTGGCCCAACACTTCTAGAAAACGGGGAGCTTGCGGGCAACTCAGTGGAGGGACACAAATCAATCTTTACCGGCTTTCTACTGAAGCTCACGAGGGTTCACCCCTAAGCCTCTTACAAGGTCAGCTGCCGAGGCTCCGAGGGATGAGTCAGGGCTTGCCCTCCAGCACAGGGAGAGTGCGGGTTAAAGCGCTCACGAGGGAGTGAACCGCGTGTCCGCACCAACACGCACGGGCAAACCTCGTCGACGCGTTCCGTCCGGGCTATGAAGCCCTCTCCTGCCTCTTCCAGGCTCTCCAGAAAGCACGTGCAGATACGCCCACCCCACCCTCGGACTCCGCGGGCCACAGCTGGAGGGACCAGCCAAGGAACCGAGGCAGGAAGAGGCCAGAGGTCACCGGGCCTCGGCCAGAGCCTGTCAGTCGGTCCCCTTTCACACACCACCAGACGATCCTCTTGACCTGGGCAATAGCCGCCAACCGACCGCTAAGGTGGGCCCGGCGCGCGCTTGGCTACCTGGCGTGGCTGGGACCCCGAGGATCTCCTGGCAGAGGCGGGCATTCTCCTTCGCCGGGTCCGCGGGCGTCTGCGTGTGCAGGGCCTGGTCCACCTCAGCCAGGACGATCTGGCGCAGGTTGAAGAGGCCTGGGGGGCGGGAGGAAGGAGATGGGGGGATCGCACTGTGTCCAGGCCGCGCTTTCCAGCCAGGCGGTCCAGGCGCCCCCTTCCCTTCCCTCGGCCCGGCCGAACCTGGCTTGGCCTGCCGGGACTTGATGAGCTTGTCCCGCAGCCCCTGGGGGACAGTGCTGCCCGTGCCCCACCGAGACTGGCAGCAGCGCCAAGGCCTCACAGGGTGCGGTGCCCCCGGCCCCAGAGCCTTCCCTCTGGTTCTCATCACCGGCTGTCACCAGACTCGCAGGCAACGTGCCTTTCTTTTCTTTTTTCTTTTTTCCGGCCCTCAGCCACGCAAAGGGGTGAAGCCCTGACACTCGCTGCCACGTGCATGGACCCTGAGAACACGATGCTCAGCGAGAGAAGTCAGACACAGAAGGACACACAGGGTGTGACCCTACTGAGGGGAAACGTCCAGAACAGGTAGATCCACAGAGTCAGAGAGTGGGTTCCTGGTTGTCAGGGGCTGGGGAAGGGAGGGAATGATAACTAAGGACGTGAGGGACATTTTTGGAGTGATGGAAATGTTCCAAAACAGGGCAGTAGTGATGGCTGCACAGCTCAGTAAAGTGTCCCCACGCGCTCCGGTGCAGCCTGTGAGAGCATCGCTCTCAGGACGAAGGGCTGACCGCAGGAAGACTGAACGAGCAGTGGGTCCTGGGCCCAGACGCTGAGCTGGGGGCCCCCTCCCACCGTGGGGAAGTCACTGGGACTTGCTGAGCCTCCACGGAGACTGGCAGCAGCCCCAGGGCCTCACAGAGCGCAGCGCTCCCGGCCCCAGAGCCTTCCCTCTGGTTCTCATCGCCGCCTGTCACCAGACTTGCATGCAACGTGCCTTTCTTTTCTTTTGTCTTTTTTAAAGGCAACTCTTGAGTACATGTACTTAACATGCAGGGAACCAGTCCTGACTCCTTGATCTGGGGCTTCCAGCCTCCAGAGTCTCGAGGACATCCATTTCTGTTGTTTACGCATCCAGTGTGTAGGCTTTGACGATGGAAGATGACACCGAGGGCGTCGCCACGTGCGGGGTGACATCAGCGGAAGAATCCCGTGGCGAGGGCCTGCCTGAGGACCACGCGCTCCCAGGCCCTCCCCGGCCCCTGCCCGCAGCCCCGCGCCCGCACCCGCCTGGGAGCGGAGCTGGTGCATCGCTTGCCAGAACTCGTGGAAGTAGGTCTCCAGCTCATCGTGCTGCAGCAGGGAGGGCGTGTCGGGCGTGGGCTTGGTGAAGTTGGCCACCATGGCCACGATGGCGATCTGGCGGCTCCCATCCTGCTGCAGGCAGCCCGGCTGCAGGCCGAAGCAGGCCGCGTGCCCGGACTTCCCTTCCCTGGGGAGGGACGTGGGGTGAGGCCCAGCTTCCGCAGAGGAGCTCCGGCCCACGGCCGACAGGTTCCCGCACGCACGCACCGAGGGTAGAGGTCCAGGTAGAACTTGCCGATGGATGACCTTGCCTGAGGCTGCGTCCCGGACCGTGTAGAGCCTCATGTCTTCGTGACACACGTTGGTGCCCTCCTCCAGGTCGAAGGTCAGCCCAGCAGCCCGCGCGTGACCACCTGCATGGGGAAGGACTCATTGAGCAGGTACTGGTCCTCGTGGTAGCGTGTCTCCTCCCCCTGGTTCATGTAGTAGCGCGGGTCCCAGGTGTTGATGGGCCCGTCAAAGTGCAGGCCCCGCCTCTGGCACTCGGCCTTCCTTAGCTCCAGGATCACGGCCGCTCCTGCTCTCCGAGGGGCTTCAGCTTCTGGGCCAGCTCATCTGCCGGCAGAGCGGAGAGGCTCGGCTACGTCCCTGTGGTGGCCCCCCATCCGCCCCCCACCCTGCGCCCCTCGAGGCAGAATGAAGGGTCCGGGAAGGTGACCCCCAAGGGCTGACACAGTGGGTTCTCAGGCAGCACCACATCCAGTTAAGGTCCGCCTGACGCCCTCCCCACTGGGACTCAGGTGGAGGCGGGGTTACCTAGGAAAGTGGCCACCACCTGGCTGGTCTTGGCCATGTTCATCTCCAGCACGGAGTCGGCACGCGTGCTGAACCCCAGCAGGCAGGACTTCTGGGCCTGCAGCCTCACCAGCTCCCCGAGGATCGTGCAGTTCTCCTGGAACCCAGAGACGGCCGGCGCTGGGGACCATGGGCCATGCCCTCCCCGTGGGGCCCCGGGCCAGGTCTCTGCGGGCGGGCAGGGCTCTCAGGCCACTGGCGGGCACAGCCAATCCCCCTCCCTCCTCCTCCTGGCCCGGATTTCTAGACACTTTGGTGCTGTCCTAACACGTGGTCTTTATTAACACAGGTCCTTTTGGAACCAGAAACGGCGTGAACCGTGATGGGCTCTAAGGCCAAGGGCAGGAAGAAATGCGGCCAGGCTCTCCAGGAGCCACCCAGGGGCCTCCCCGGGCTCAACAATACAAACTCGGCTGCCGTGCAGACAGCAGCTCATCCCCACGGCGCCCGAACACCCAGCCCCTGGACGGCGAGATGCCTGTTGCTGCAGGTGGCCCGTGGCTCACTGGTGAGGCCCAGCCCCAGGCGTACGCCACCTTCTCTGGGGCAACCTCTCCGGTTCTGCGGTGGGGTTCTCCTGGGAGCCCCCAGTCACCACAGGACCAACGTGGCCTGTCTGCAGCCCAAGAAGGTGGGAACACAGGACTGTTCCCCGTGCCCCCCGCATCACCCGCGAGGCCCGGCAAGCACCAGTGGTGTCTGCGGGGAAGATGAAGGGCTCGTACACAGGCCCCATCTACTGAAGATGCTAAACGGGAGAAGCACAGTCTGCAGCCACACGCGGTATGGACCAAACGCAAGTGTCCTTGCAGGAACCGATGTCTGAATGTCAAGGCTGTACCCGGGCCACAATGAGAAGGCCCAGACCCCACGCAAGGCACAGAGAGGGGATGGGGGGAACATCTGCGAATCTGAGCTCATCGGGCGTCACCCCAGAGGGAGAGGGAGAGAGCCAGAAGGAGATACGGAGGGAGAGGGAGCGAGAGGGAGGGAGAGACTTCTCTCCCTTCCCTGGGGGTTCTCTAGTGCAGGCAAGGCCAAAAACCACTGCATTTCGGGAAATGGGTCCTCATAGAAAAGTTAAATAGTAGCTCATGGCATTATGGACACATATTAAAAAGGCCCAAAATCTTGGGAAGGCAGGGAGGGGAGCTGGCGGCTGCCTCATAAACGAGGAGAGATTGGGCGTCAGAGAAGGGGCCTGTGCAGCCCGCCGCCCAGGGCCCCGTAGACTTCATCTCCCAGCTGTGGTCCAGGGCTGGAAGTCAGCTGGGAGGTCAGGCTGTCCAAGCATCAACGTTGACTTCAGGGCTGATCTAAAAGGTGCCTGGTGTCTGTTGAAGCAGAAAAAAGAGAAAGCAGTGGGGAGAGCATGGGAGGGGGAGGGAGCCCCCCTCCTCAGCCCTTCTCCCTCTCTTCCTCCCTCCCTCTCCCTCCCTGCCTCTCACTCTCCCTCTCCCTCCATCTCTCCCTCTGCCTCTCTCTGTCCCTTCCTCTCTCTCTCTCCCTCCCTCTCTCCCTGTCCCTCTTTCCCTGTCCCTGCTTCCCTCTCCCCCTTCCCCTCTCCCTCTCTCTCTCTCCCTCTCTCCCTCTCTCCCTCCCACTTTCCCTGTCCCACTTTCCCTGTCCCTCTCTCCCTCTCCCTCTCCCTCTCTCCCTCTCCCTCTCTCCCTCTCCCTCCCTCTCTCTCCCTCTCCCTCCACCTCCTTCCCTCTCCAGAGAGGGAAGGAGGTGGAGGGAGAGGGAGAGAGAGAGTGGGAGAGGGAGAGGGAGAGGGAGGTGGGAGAAGGAGAGGGAGAGGGATAGAGGGAGGGAGGGAGAGACGTCTCTCCCTCCCTCCCTCTATCCCTCCCTCCCTCCCTCTCTCCCTCTCCCTCCAACTCTCCCTCTCCCTCCATCTCTCCATCTCCTCACTCCCTCCCAGAGAGGGAGAGACAGAGGGAGAGGCAGAGACGAGGAAGAGGGAGAGGGGGGAGAGAGGGAGGGAGGGAGAGGGAAGAGGGAGGGTGATGGAGAGAGGGAGAGGGAGAAGGAGGGAGGGTGATGGAGGGAGGGAGAGGGAGAGAGGGTGAGGGAGAGAGGGAGAGAAGGAGGAGAGAGGGAGAGGGAGGGAGGAAGAGACTTCCCTCCCTCTCCCTCTCTCGGTCTCCTCTCCCTCCCTCCTTCTCGCTCCCTCCCTCTCCCTCTCTCCCTCTCCCTCTCTCCCTCTCCCTCTCCCCCCTCCCTCTTTCCTCTCCCTCTCCCCCTCTCCCTCTTTCCTCTCCCTCTTTCCCTCTTCCCTCTCCCTCTTTCCTCTCCCTCTTCCCTCTCCCTCTTCCCTCTCCCTCTTTCCTCTCCCTCTTCCCTCTCCCTCTTCCCTCTCCCTCCCTCCCTCTCCCTCCCTCTCCCTCTGAGTCTCCCTCTCTCACACTCTGTCTATCCTCTCTCAGGAAGGAGTGGGAGCAGGAGGGAAGGAGAGGCAGAGAGGGAGAGGGACAGAGAGAGACAGACAGACAGAGACAGAGAGAGAGGAGAGGAAGCAGGGAGAAAACAGAGAAAGAACATACCATCTACATTTCTGTCAAATGACAGCGGGGATCCTTACATAACCAGGAGAAAATTACAGAGAGAGGCTCTTTCTCAGCTGGAACTGGAACTGCAGACGGGGCCAAATACCACGAGGCTGGCCACACATGTCCAGCCGCTGCCCCAGTCCCGTGAGTCCGGTCAACAGGGCTCTGAGTGTCTGCTCCAGGGAGCTGGGGTTCACCCTCTCACCCAGGAGGCCGGGCCAAGCCAGTAGGGCCCCGGGCTGGACACATAGGGGGAAGAGCATCCCCACAGGACAGCTTGTGCGAGCAGATTCAGCTGCCAGATTCTAGAGGCCCGGGATCACCCCGTGGCCCGTGAAACTCAGGAGCCATGAGGGTCTTGCATCGTGATTCCTGTCCGTTGGACTGTCAAGTTTATGTAGGGAATCTTGGAAACAGTGGTAACAAGACTGAATTGGAACGAGCTTTAGGCTATTATGGACCACTCTGAAGTGTGTGGGTTGCTAAAAACCCTCCCGGCTTCGCTCCTGTTGAACGTGAAGATCCCCGAGATGCAGCCGATGCTGTCCGAGAACTAGATGGGAGAACACTATGTGGCTGCCGAGTAAGAGTGCACCTGTCGAATGGGGAAAAGAGAAGTCGAAATCGTGACCGCCTCCTTCTTGAGGTCGTCGCCCTCGAGATGATTACCGGAGGAGGAGTCCTTCACCTCGCCACACATCTCCGAGACGGAGAAGCTTCTCCCTCAGCCAGAGCAGGTCCCTTTCTAGATATAGGAGAAGAGAGAGATCCCTGTCCCAGGAGAGGAATCACAAGCCGTCCCGATCTTTCTCTAGGTCTCCTAGCCGATCTAGGTCAAATGAAAGGAAATAGAAGACCACTTTGCAAGAGGAGTGGTGTACAGGCAATAACTTCATTTGACAGGAGTATGTACAGAAAATTCAAGCTCTGTTTGAGACTTCCGAAGCTTGGTGCACTTTTTAAATGTTTTAGCTGTTCACATTTGTTTGTCTCTTGGGACAGTGACACATAAAGGTGTCATTCTCTATGGTTTGAAATGGGTCATATGAGGCATGTAATATGAAGAATTGTTACCTTACAATGTTCCCTTAAGCAAAATTGAATTTGCTTTGAATTTTTGGTCTTGCCTAGACTGATAATAAAACTCTGACTCCTGCCCAGCTAAAGTGTGATGTTTACTATTATGGAAACAACACTGGCAAACATTGAAAAGGCTTTCTGTAGCTGGGATATGGTATGCAGCTGTAGTTAAGCAAGCAGTCTTTAAAAGGTGCTGTGAACACAAGGCAGCAGGTAAAAATTAAAGCTGCACCCTTACCCTAGATTAGAGGTTTAAAAATTCCACTAGTCTTCACACCGGACAAGAGGTTGTCCAGTGACTTTAGAATCGAAGAAGTTTCAAGAAAGTTAGTTTACCTTTGATTTAGGTCATAAGTCCCCTGTGTGATTGCTGTACATGAATACAAAGCTCTTTGTAATATTACTTGGGAATTTGAGAGTATTCAAGATACCAGTGTCCTGCCAGATTAAGAGTATATTGTAGAGCTGAACTTTGAGTTACTGTGCAGTTTTTTTTTCATGCTGTCATTTGTAATATGTTTTGTGAGAATCCTTGGGATTAAAGTTTTGGTTCCAAAAGAAAAATAAAAAGAATCCGCCTGCCAATGCAGGGGACGCGGGTTCGAGCCCTGGTCCGGGAAGATCCCACGTGCCGCAGATCAACTAAGCCCGTGGGGCACAACTAGTGAGCCTGCGCTCTAGATCCTGGGAGCCACAACTACTGAGCCCCCGTGCCACAACTACAGAACCCGGCACGTCTAGAGCCCGTGCTCCGAAACGAAAGAAGGCACCGTAATGAGAGGCATGTGCCCGCAACGAAGAGGGGCCCCCGCTCGCCGCAACTAGAGAAAGCCCGCGTGCAGCAACGAAGACCCAACGCAGCCAAAAATTAATTAATTTTTAAAAGAAGATCGCCATTGGGACGGCTGGGGGACAGCTCCACACTCTGCTTCCTGAGGGGGGCCTGCACCCGGGGCCTCAGGGGGCGCCCTTGCTCCTGGCGATGCGTCCAGAGGCCCCAGCGCAGGAAAAGCACACATGGCATCCACTCAGGGAGGCCGGGCCCGGGGAGCACACGGGGTCTCCCTGGTACTATTCTTGCCACTTCCCTACAGGTGTGAAGTTTTCAAAATAAAGCCTTCGGAGAAGAGGGCAGAAGCTGAAAAAGCCGCCCAGGCCCCATCCCTTCAAGACCCCACGCCGGTTCAGGTGCGGGAGGACCCTGTGAGATTAAAGAAACATCACAGAGAGCAGGGGCGGGGCGGGGTCTCGAGGGACAACCTCCTTCGGGGCAGAATCTCCGTAGACAGACCGCCACCTTCCCCTAGGAAGGATCCAGAACCTTGGGACCCAAACACTCTGAGCGCCTCAGGAGAAGAAGGCCCTCCCGGGGGCAGGGCACACGGACGCCTCTCGACCACCCCGCGGGGCCCGCACGCACCCAGCTCCTCGTGCGTGAATGGCAGGAAGGTCACGTCCCTGTTCAGGTTCTTGTTGAAGTCGATGCACAGGAGACTCAGCTTCTTTTTCTTTATTTTTTAAATATTTTTTTAAAAATTAATTTATTAATTAATTTATTTGTGGCTGCATTGGGTCTTCGTTGCTGCACACGGGCTTTCTCCAGTTGCGGCGAGCGGGGGACACTCTTCGTTGCGGTGAGCAGGTTTCTCATTGTAGTGGCTTCTCTTGTTGCGGAGCATGGGCTCTAGGCGCACGGGCTTCAGCAGTTGTGGCAAACAGGCTCAGTAATTGTGGCTCACGGGCTCTAGAGCACTGGATCAATAGTTGTGGCGCACGGGCTTAGCTGCTCTGTGGCATGTGGGATCTTCCCGGACCAGGGCTCAAACCCATGTCTCCTGCATTGGCAGGCGGATTCTTAACCACTGCGCTAACAGGGAAGTCCTCGGCTTCTTCTTGATGCTCCTGATTTTCTGAAGGAAGAAGACGGCCGTAAAATCGGGGGGCGGGGGCACGGAGGGGGGTTCAAGGAGAAGAGGCGGATGAGGCGGACGAGAGGAGGGAGATGGGAAAGAAAGGGCCTCGGGTCCTAACTGTTAGGACCCTCCTCAGGAGTTACCCCAGGGTGACAGCCTAAGCTTCAGCCGTTTCAACGGAGCTAAGTTTCTGTCCCTTCAGGGTCTATCTGGTTTGCAGAAACAGGTAGAAATGGACCAGCCTGGGGGAGGGAGCGACGTGGGGCGCAGAGGAAGGTGCCGGTTCCCCGGGGCCCCTGCCGAGCCAGCAGCAGGCGGGGCGCCTCGAGGACCTGCCCAGGCTGCGCCCCCTGCCCAGCCCAGGACTCAGCGCGCCCGGCCCCGCTCCTGGGCTGAGCAGACGTGCCTGTCCGAGGACAGGAGGGGCGCTGGGGGAGCGTGCCCGCTGGCTCTGCCAGGCGCAGGGGCTCGTCGGGCACGCCTGGCTCAGAAGCAGCCCGAGGGACGCCGGGCCTCTGCGGGCAGCAGGCGCCGTGCCGGGCACTGGCCTCCCTGCAGCCTCACGGCCCCACCGGCCACGACTGGGCAGGAGCACAGGGCGCCCTGGCAGGGCGGGGTGGCACTCAGGACCCCGCCCCGTGCCAGCAGGCCGCCTCTCCTGGGCGCCCCCCTCCACGGGCGTCCCCGTGGTCCCTCGGGCCAGTGGTTCTCAAGTGTCAAGGCGGTCTGCGCAGCCCCACTGTCCACACCCTCACCTCCCCCAGCCTCGAAGCTCCATGTGCCCGCCACTCCGGTGGACTCCGGGGCCCACGTGCCCGGGCCCCATCCTGGATGCCGGAGTCCCACAGTCCTCTGAGTCCCGCTTTCCTCCACCGCAAGGCACAGCACCGGCCGAAGCGGGACAGCGTTTGTGTTGAGGAACAAGAACTGTCGCTGAGCCCCGGGTCGGGCCTGGTACCCGCGTTCACCGCGTCTGTCACTTTCTGACGCAAACCAGCCAGCGCAGGGCTGCACCCCAGCCCCTTCTGTACGGGGCTCCCACACTCGGGGCCACCGTCCCCCTGCCCTCATCACCCCGGAGAGGCCCGGAGCCCCAGGGTCATTCTAGCCAATCCTGAGCCTGCTCCTTCCCGGGGACCCACACCTCAGGCTCCAGTCCCCAGCCACCCCTCCCCTCATTCCTGCCGAACCCTCGTGCTCCTGGGAGGCCCTAGGTGACAAGGCGTGCCCCTGCCCAGCACCATGAGTGACAAGCTCTTTCCTCATCTGCTGGCCTCACTGTTCTCTGTCCTCCACACAAACCGACTCGGTCAGCCCTCACGACCACCTGTGAGGGGGTCCTCGGGTCACGCACGTTGCAGATGGTGAACAGGGACAATGGGGTCCAGTGACCGGCCTCCGGGGACCCAGCCAGTTGGTGGCAGAGCTGGGTCTGATCCCGGCCATCAAGATGAGTGTAGCCACGGCGCCCCACGCCACGCACCGAGTTGACGCGCTCGACCATGGGTGGCTCGCAGTGCCCGCCCCCCTCCCCACCCCACGGGGCTGCCTCCCGGGAGGGGCCGGGCTGCCCATCGCCCGCCTGTCCAGGGTGCCGCAGGGACCCGTCCTGCTGGACCAGGAGTGGGAAGGTCTGAGGGCTCTGAGGTCCACGCTGGGGGCAGAGGGGTGTCAGGCAGCTAGGAGGACCTGAAGGGACAGGCCCCCCGGGGGGGCCCACTGGGAACCCGCACGGCCGCAGGGCTCAGCCAAGAGAGGAGGGAGGGGGTGAAGGCGGACGCCATGCTCTTCAGCCTCCCGTTGTCCCCCAGCCTCCGTGCCCAGCAGGAGCCGCGCTGTGAATTACGGGAGAAAGGGGTCGGGTCTTGGCCCCCAGTCCTGGCACACAGCTCCTAAACCTAAAGCCACAGGCCGGGTTGCATCATACAGCCCCCCTGCCTGCCCACCTCCTGCGAGAGGAGAGGGCCAGGGGTTGCAACGTGAATCCGTTGCCCATGGCCCCCGCTGTAATCGTGCTCATGGAACAAAATCTCGGTAAACACGGGGTTCAGAGAGCTGTGGGGTGGGTGCCTGCAGGCGGCCTGGAAGCCCCGCGCCCCGCCCCACTTCTCCCCACCTCCTCCTTCCACCTGGCTGTTCCTTTCTAATAGCCCGGTGCTCTAGTCCGTGGACTGGGTGCCTGTGTTCTGGGGGCCCGCGCTAGCCAACGAACGGAACTCGGGCTGGGGGCGTGGGAACTCCTGACACAGCCTGTCGGCCACAAGCGCAGAGGACGACGTGGACCTGTGGCTGGCGTGGGCCGAGCCCTGACCTGCGGGCTCTGACTCCGGGTAGATGGAGTCCGAACTGAAGAACTGCAGAAACCCGGCAGTCCCAGCGCTGCTGCTGCGGGAGCCCCACGGGCCTGGCGTCGGGACGGAAGCTCTGTGGGAGCGGGAGCTGGGGGTGGAGTAGGCTCGGAGGAGGGGGTCCTTCCTCGAGACCCTCCCACCAAAGCCACGGGCGGCGGGGGGCCCGGATGAGGCGGGGGTGGGGCGGGACGCAGCGAGGGGCCCACGCCGCCCATGCTCTGGGGAAGCCCTGTGACCCTGAGGACCGAGGGCAGAGCAGATGCAGAGGGAGCGCTGGTCCACGTGGACCTTCCCTCCTGGGGTTGAGGCGGCAGAGAGATGGGCAGAGGCCGGCACACGGGGCTCCGGCCAGGCGCTCCCCTACCGCGAAACTTCCTCAAAAAGCAGCCGTCGCAGGACTCGGCAACCGCAGTCATGGGCACTTACCCCGGGGAAATGGAGGCTGAAGTCCACACAGAAGCTGTACACAAACGCTCGCCTGACTGGGAAGAGCCCCAGACCGAAAGCCGCTGGGGGCCTTCCCAGGGCAACGGATGACAGGGGCAGTCGTGTCAACGTCAGGATCCTGCTGGGACGCGGACTGGACTTGCACAAGAGGTGACACTGGGGAAAAGTGGGCAATGGCGGTTCGCTTTCTAGGGAGCTGGCCAACTCCTTTCCAGAGGGGCTGCGCCGTCTCCGCTCCCTCCAGCGACGACGCCCCTGTTCTGTGCTGCCTCGCCAGCACTGGGCAGCGGCTCCAGGTTCTGCTGGGAGCAGAGCTTAGGTTTTCTAGTTCTAGGAGAAGCTCCAGAGTGACTCGCTAAGGCCATTAGCGAGTAATTATTTCCCAATGAGTGGCTATTTCCAGTTAAAACCAAAAGCCACCTAATTATTGCTTTTCCCATAAAATTAAATATGAAATCTACATTATGTAATTGTACACTTAGTTCCCCCTTTGTGTATTCTAATTTCTTCCTGAGAAACCTAAGATGCCATCTTGCAGACTGCCCACAGTGGTTACGATTTGGGCAGCAGCAAAGGTCAACTTTAAACATTTTGCATCTAAAGTGGCTTTGGATACCTTTGGATAGAAAGTACAGTCTGAGCCATTTTACAAAATGTGCGGCCATTTTACAAAACAGCTTGACAGTTCCCTGCAAGTGTTAAACATAGAGTTACCCTATGACCCAGCAGTTCCACTACTAAATATATACCTAAGAGAAATAGAAACTTATGTCTGCACAAAAGCTTGTACGTGGATGTTCATAGAAGCATATTTCTAAAAACAAAACGTGGAAAAAATTCAAATGTCAATCTGAGAAATGAATAAACAAAATGTGGAATATCCGTACGATAGAATAGCATTCAGCTATAAAAAGGAATGAAATATTGATCCATGTTACAACATGGATGAACCATGAAAGCATTCTGTAAAGAAAAGCAGCCACTCTCAAAAGATCACATATTGTATGGTCCCATTTATATGAAATGCCCAGAATAGCAAATCTGTAGAGACAGAAAGGAGATTAGTGCTTGCCTAGAGCTGAGAGGGTTGAGAGAATGAAAAAACATTGTTAATGTGTAATGGGTTTCTTTGTGGGAGGACAGAAATCTAAAATTGGATGGTTGTGATGGTTACACACGTCTTTTAGTGGTTACACTAAGAACCACTGAATTGTATAATTAAAGGGTTAAATTATGGTATGTAAATCACATCCCGATAAAGCTGTTAAAATTATAATTTTATATTTATAAATTTGAAAATTCATCCAAAATTACAAATTCTTAACACATGCAACCTAACAAGACTAACCCAAGAAAAGAAATATCTAAAAAATCGATATCTACTCAAAAAGTTGTTTGTATAATTAAGTACCTTTACAGAAAATGATTTCCAGGGATAAATGGCTTTCCAAGTAAATTCTTCCAAATATTTAGGGAAGAAAGATTGGTAATCTTACATAAAACCCTTCCAGGAAACAGAAAATAATATATTGCTCAAAATTTTTATAAGCCCAACATAAGCTTCAGATCAAAAGTAAAAAGAATATTACAGGAATAGAATCATAGGCCAGTTTCTCTTTTGAACATGCATGCAAAATTTGTAAATAAAAGCACAAACTGTATCCATGGTACGTAAAACAGTAATATATCACAATCAAAGTGGCTTTATTCTAGTAATGCAAGGTTGGTTTAATGTTCCCACATGAAACTGACCCCGGGAATGAATCAGAGTGGGAAAAAAAGTCATTTAAAACGGAAGTCTTGGGAATTCCCTGGTGGTCCAGTGGTTAGGACTTGGCACTTTCACTGCTGGGGGCCTGGGGTTCAATCCCTGGTCAGGGAACTAAGATCCTGCAAGCCATGAGGCAGGGCCCCCTCAAAAAACAGAAAAAATGAAGTTTTAACCAGGAGAAGCACAAGAGTGAATAAACATAACAGATAACGCCTTATGGAAAGTAGGTGAAGATTATGGAATATTCTAAACTTTCAAAACAAACAGGAATTGTTAAAGATTCAAGAGGATGTGACAAATGTTGTACATAGGCAAAAAATAAAATAAAATAAAATATACAAATGATGGGAGCCCAAAAATCCAGATGCCCAAGTCCCATCTCTGAAAATCCTCATTCGATGGGTTCTGGATTTCCTCTATGTTTAAAAACTTACAGGTGATTCTGATACGATTCATAGACACAATGTAAAGCTTTACAGGAAATAATACCAGATTATTTTGTTCTTTTATAGTTATATTAACTTATATATATATATATATATATAGTTATATTAACTTATATAGTTATATTAACAGGATGTACTATTGACGGATAAGTCTGATGTCAAAATGCACTCCCCACTAGGGATAAAAAAGGAACTAGTACTCTCTACTGCTACTTGGTGGCAGCACGCATATATTGCAATGGCAATTACTGTAGGAAGCCAGATTAATGGAACATTTTAGAATTGGAAGACTACATAGAGGTCACCTAGTCAAACTTCCAACTATTATAGTTGTGAAAACTAAGGCCCATATAAATGAAATGATTTATCTCCAAAGAGGGTTAGTGAAAGAGTACGAGATAAAAAATATCTCTGAACTTTTAATTTAGTGCTATTTTTATTAATCTCAATATTAGCTCAAACTTCAGTGTGACAGATTTGGGATTGAATTCTTGCTTGAATTTAGTGGTTGCGTACCTTTTAGTAAGTTACTAAAACACTTTTAACTTCGCTTTTCACATATGTAAAATGGTGAGCCTTGACTGATATAGAGTATGAGATAGCCTAGCACTGTTTTTAACACAAACAAGTACTTAAAATTTTTGGCCTCTCATCCCTCCTAAATAACCTCTATCCTCTTAACAATAAAAGTGTCTTTCAGCTAGCAAAGCACCCCAGAGCTGACCACATTCTGGCAAGAGATATAGGATTCCTTTTCTTACTGAGGGCTCTTTATACCTGATATTTGAACTGCACTGAAACATGAACATCTCTTGTTTATACTGTATTAATGGATTTGATAGATGAATTTTCATTAGTCTCAAGAAATATAATTCGATAGTGGTGGCTAGAATGATAAACAGTGTTTGGACAGGGAGTCCATATTGGATATGAACAACCTGTACTCCCATTCGTCTATTAAGAATAAATAAAATCCTTTCAAAATCTGTTTTAAAGGGCAGTTAGTTTCTTCTGCCTCATTTAAGTTACCTGCAAGAAAAAGACAATCTCCTGAATCCTTGTTTAAAAGGCTTTTAATATAAAGCAAATAATTTTTTGCAACATTTCCCAAACATTTCATTATCAAATTAGCTGAGGCTTCTCAACGATTATCATTTCACAACAATATCTCCATTTTCACCTTCTTTAAATGAATTGGCCTAATAGATGTGCCATTAAAACAGAGCTTCACCCTCAACATATTTTAAAGTTTGTATTCAAACAGTATGAAGAAAACAGGATCAGGGAATTCAGCCATAAAAGTGAATGGATTACTGATACATGCTACATCATGGATGCAACTAAGTGAAAGAAATCAGGCACGAAAGGCCACATATTGTATGGTTCCATTTATACGAAATGTCCAGCAGTGGCAAATCCATACACACGGAAAATATTATACATTAGTGGTTGCCAGGGGTTTGGAAGAGAGGGAAATAGGGAATGACTGCTTAAAATGGGTGTAGGTTTCCTTTTGGGGTGATGAAAATGTTTTGCAACTAGGCAGTGGTGACAGTTGCACAGCATTGTGACAGTACTAAATTCCACTGAATTGTACAGTGAATTGTAAAGTGATCAAAATGGTGAATTTTATGTTATGTTCATTTTACTACAATAAAAAGGAGAAAGAAATAGGGAAAGACTTTGAGTTTGGGAAAGTAAGGTGAACTGGTCAAGAAAAAGATAGCTCTACTATTCAGTTTTCTCTCAGCTCTCCCAGTGCATTAATCGTCAGCAAAAAGTAGCCTGAACTTGTAGATGACAGTCATTCAACAGAGTCCAGGGAAAAGTAAATAAAATAAAGCCCAACTCTTCTGATTTAGCACATCTGTGACAGGTTAACTTCCTGCTCAGCCACATGGACATTCATGAGGACGTTTCAAGTTAGGTGTCCTCTACTCCAGTACTTTACTCACAGCTCATTCACACATGTATGCAACAGCATTTCTTAATTTAATGGACTCTGCAGTGCTGGTTGTGATCAGTCTCACGAAAAGGAAAGGAGGAAAAAGCCTCCACACTGGCTTGGTGGTCTTGGGATGAAATGGATGCAGAAGACAGCTTGATTGTCAAACTGGAAACTTTTTATTTATTTATTTATTTATTTATTTATTTATTTATTTATTTATTTATTTTTGGCTGTGTTGGGTCTTCGTTTCTGTACAAGGACTTTCTCTTGTTGCGGCAAGTGGGGGCCACTCTTCATCTCGGTGCGCGGGCCTCTCATTATCGGGGCCTCTCTTGTTGTGGAGCACAGACTCCAGACGCGCAGGCTCAGCAATTGTGGCTCACGGGCCTAGTTGCTCCGCGGCATGTGGGATGTTCCCAGGCAGATTCTCAACCACTGCACCACCAGGGAAGCCCCAAACTGGAAACTTTTATTTTCCTTTTCCTCTTCTTTTTATCTTTCCTATCAGGTCTTCTGTCCACTTCCCACTGCCTTCTTTCAAACAGGAAAGACACTGATTAGCTGCTGGATTTTTTTTTTTTAAAACAACTATTGTTTTAGATTTCTTGTTGTTCACTGAATGTTATTGTTTTTACTGCCAAATGAGCTTCGGTGGTTGATGTAGGGGGTCTCTTGGGAACTTAACTTTTTCAAGTTGAAGTGGAAAAGCTTTTCTGTTTGAATTGGCTTTTACTGGGTGCTTCAAGATTTGCTCTTAGCTCTTTAATGGGGGACTGAATAGCACTATGTTTCCTTTGAGGTCCCAGTAAATAAAGGATCCCATGTCCTCCTGGGCACTTTATCGGGATTTTGCTGTGTGTGCTCTCTAACAGCCAGATGCAGATTCCAGGAAAATGACATATAAGTGCATATAAATAATCTAATATTTTTAGAATTTGCTTTGGCCATACTCCTGGTCTCATTCTACTTCTTGTAGCAGATGGCTTTAAAGAGCATTAGCTATGTATATATTAAATATAATATACATATACCAATATTAGATATTATATTGGTGTATAAATGTAATATATTACTGTTTATATGAATGTATAACAATTATGTATTATATTAACATGTATTTTTGCAAAGCATATATTGTACACAAACTATATGACTAATGCAATGTATTTATATGTTTAATATGTTCACAGTATTAATATGATATATCATGTAATATTGATTATAAAACAATTATAATATAGAAATATATCATTATTATTATCTGATATAATACATTATATTTAATGTATTCTATATAACACAATACATAATGTATTATTATAAGACAAGTATATTATATAATATAAATATAATACTTACATAAAAGTATATATATTTTAATTATACACTACACATACAAGTATGTATAACTATTTATAATTTTATTTACGTAGGAATCTGTTCATAACAATTGATGTAAAAATATGCAATATTTTAAATCAAATGGGCCATAATCTCACTACCTACACATAACTACTTTTAAAATCTTGAACCCTGTCTAAATCACGCTTACATATCTCTCAACCTGTTTTTCTACACATGCACATATACACACATTTATACACAATATATATGTATACTACCACTTTTCAGTTCAATGTATATAAATATATGATATATATAATTATATTCCTGTCTATGTAGACAAATATAAATCAAAGGTATGTGTATAGGTATGTATTTCACATATTTATATAAATATATCATATAAATAATGTATGTGTACATAAATACATGATTATATACATATATACACAGAAATATACTTATTTAAACAGAAGAGACCTAAATAAACATAGTTCTCAAAGAATAAAACTAGTTATGTCTCACCGTTTCAATAACAGTTTATAGTTTTCTACTGTATGTGCTTCTATAATTGTTATGAACAATTCGCATTTGTTGAATGTTGAATGTCATGGACATATATACACTACCAAATGTAAAATAGATAGCTAGTGGGAAGCAGTCGCATAGCACAGGAGATCAGCTCGGTGCTTTGTGACCACCTAGAGGGGTGGGATAGGGAGGGTGGGAGGGAGGGAGATGCAAGAGGGAAGAGATATGGGAACATATGTATATGTATAACTGATTCACTTTGTTTTAAAGCAGAAACTAACACACCATTGTAAAGCAATTATACTTCAATAAAGATGTTAAAAAAAAAAAAGAATGTTAAGTTGTTTTAATTTTTGCCATTATTAATGAAGCTCTGAAGAATATGGTGGGCAAGATTACTTGAAAAACTCTCCTAAAAGAAAAGAGTTCGGTATGCTAGGTTAAATGTAAACAACTTATTTTTAAGTGCATGTCTGATTTTTGAAGTGTGCAGTAGAAGTTTCCAGGACCCCTGAAAGAAGGGGGGTACATGTGTGAGAGTTATAGCTATATTAAGAGTGGATTGAAGACCTTGATAGCTTAGAACAGAAGCTGGCAATCCTGTTTTTATGGAGTGAAATAGCAAATATTTTAGGCTTTGTGGACCAAAGAGGCAAAATTGAGGATATTATTTAGGTACTTAAGTAACCATTTAAAATATTACCAGTTAAAATGTGAACATTATTCATAGGCCATAAAAAATAGGCAGCTGTCTGGATTTGGAATACAGGCCATAGTTTAATGACACACCTGACCTGACACAGAGACTTGTGGTTAAAATGGCCATGACCACATGGGAGGCAGGAGATAAGACTCCATCCCTCCTAGATGGGAAGTTAGAACTAAACCTATCTATCCCTAGGTTCACCTTTAACGAAAGGGTGTGCCAGTAAAAAAAATATCTGCTGGCAAAGGGAGACTAAGACCAAATTCTCGTGGCCTCTGCTCTGGGTAGGAAACAGGTAGGAAATCTTGAGAATTCTGAACCCCAGATCTGTGTTCACAGTGTTTGGGTTGCAAATTTATTTGCGGTCTTGCAAACAGAAGGTAAGAAATTACCTTAAAATGTTCCCAGATGGGTGGTATTCCAAACACAGAACTAAACACTCTCTGGAGAGGTAGACCTTCAACCCAGGCCTATAGCGTTCCCACAGATAAAGTTTAGCTAAACATGAGCTCATGATCTAAATGTACACAATAATGAAGAAATCAGCTACAATGGGAGAGAATCAGCAAAAACAATCAATACCAGAATTAGATTCCCAAGGCCATCCATTGAATGTTGGAATTATCAGGTGCAAGGCAGAAAATAGACATAAAACTAGAACTGAAACAAGGAACAGGATGTTTTAAAAGAGTGGGTGGGCTCTTTAAAAAATTTCTAAAGTACATGTCATTGATAAAGCTAAAAACTCAAAGGTTGTGTAAAACAGCAGATTAATCATGGAGAAGAGTGAAATTATGCTGTTTTTAAAAATAGGGCAAATCAGGTTTTCTGCCTAATTATATAAGTAGATTAATCTTACAAAAGTACACATATTTTAAAGACTTATTGGCTGTAAAATTACTAAAGGATATTTCAGAGGGCTTCTCTCCAAAGAAAAGTGAGAAGTCGCAAAACACAGAAAGTCGAGGGGAAAAAATGTCAATATATACATTGCTATAAGGTGCACTAAGGCTTAGGCCAGCAACAATGTGGAGGTGCTGACCCTTAGCTACTTACAACTAAGCTGGCATCTTCAAAAAGTTCAACTATTTATAACTAAAAAGATTTATTAAAATTAATAACCAAGTGTTTTAATTGACATCAGAAGAGCAAAACAATAAACCCGGAGAACATAGAAAAAAATAGATAATAAAGATATGAGCGGAACTTAATAAAACAGAAAAAGGTATAAAATTGAGGTGATTTAGTAAGCCAAAAGAATATTCTTTGAAAAGATTTTAAAAACACACTTTGATTAAGCAAAACAAAAACATAAGTAAATAATACACAGAAAGAATCAGGACAATGTTATAGCAAAGAGTACAAACAGAGAATATGTGAAATGCCAGTAAATTTGAACATTTATGTAAAGTGGACAATTTCCTAGCTCCTAAAGTTTACCAAAACTGACACAAGAGGAAATGTATAGCTGGAGTTCTTTCACCAGTAAAGGAATTAAGTCAATAGTTTACAATCTTTCACCAAGAAAATACCAGACCCACCCAGAACGTTTGGGTGGGGAATTCTATCAAACTTCTATTAAACAGATAACATCAGTATTAATAAAGAAAAACTTCTAGAGAGTAGCAAAGGAAGAATGCTCCTTTATTCATCTTAGGAAGTCTATATAATCCTAATACTGAAAATAGATTAGGACTGTAAGGAAAAAGAAATTTACAGGTCAAATTTACTTGTAAATATAAAAGCAAACATTTTAAGCTATGATATTAGCTACTCAGGTTCACTAGAGTAAGAAAAAGCATGAGCAAGTTAGGTCATCCAATGAATGAAAAAGTAGTTTAAGAATGTCAAGATGTCAAGAATATATATCAATAGATTGAAATCACCACACTTTATTTCTTTCGTCTGTCTCTTTAAAAAATTGATAAGTACTTCTATTGATCTCTCTTGTACTAAGCACTGTCCTAAGTCATTTACATATTTACTCCTTTAAACCTTCTATTATCCCTGGGGGAAGGTTCTATTTTGCTTCCATTTCTTAGCTAAGACTCTAACCCCCAGGAAAGTAAAGCAACATTTGCAAGTTTTTGTGGATGGTCAGTGATGGGACCAGTACAGGAACATCCAAAGTCTGTGCTTGGAAACAGTGCCCCATGTTGACACTCACATTACAGATGAAAGGAAAGGAACCATGCACTTACCATACAGATGAAATCTCATATTACAGGTTAAAGGAAAGGAACCGTGCACTTACATTATAGGTTAATACCCACGTAACAGGTTAAAGGAAAAAGAAACATGTGTTTCTCTCAAAAGCTGTAAAGAGAGCATATCTATTTCTAAATATATTTCCCAATTTCTTTTGCTTGTTTTCTGACCTTTGTAGTGCATTTTACCATGAGGAAAATTTTAATTCTTATATAATTAAATGTATCCTTTTTTCTTTGTATCTTAGAAAGGTGTTCCTCATGAATAATTTATTTCAAGTCTCCCAGGTTTCTGATACCTTTACAGTTTCATGATTTTTTTACTTTTAACTAGTTGCTGTATCTAGAATTTATTAATGATAGCCATATTTTCCCACTTTTGTTGAATAAGTTTGGCTGCTGATCCAAAATGTCAATTTTATTTTAATCTCAAATCCCTTACGCTCTTGCATCTAATTTTAAGATGCTTCCTATTCCACTGGTTGTTTTGTCTATCTGAAACAAAATGCTACCTTAATTATAATGTAATTATAATATAATAAATGCAATTAGTAAACATAATACCATATATAATAAATAGCATAATATAAAATAACAAAATATAATTTACCATATAACAAGGTCAAAAGAGAACAAAACTATATAATCAGTTGAAATATCCCCCAAAGATATTTTATAAAATTCAACATTCATTTCTAATTTAAAAGAAATATTAAAATAGGGATTGATGAATGCTTCCACAGTAAGAAGAAATTATATATCTAAAAGAGAAAGAGGTAAATGATAACCTTTAGTAACACTGGCAATAAATACAGGACAAGATGACGATGCCTGATATAATGTTAAAGAAAAACTATTATGTAACATTGTCTTTGCAGCACTGATGAGTTCAGTGAAAAGAGAATCTCATAGAAAAGAGTATCTCGTTCTTCTTAATGTCTGTACACTTGTCCATTGCATGAACATAACAGCTGATTTAACCAATATGTTACTGATCTGCATCTGGATTTCTAGGTTTTCATGGAATTTTATTATGCACAATTGTTACAAACTCTAGGACTTCCTCTTATGTTTACATCTTTTGAAAGAAACAATATCTCCACAGATGATTTATCTGGGCTGGCTGCTAGCCGACTATGGCTACTTCTCAGTTCTTCGCTTTACATTCCTAGTCAATATGAAAACGGAAGGCAAGAAGATCTTCTGTTTAGAGACTGTAAAGATAGGTCTTGGTGATAAAGTCTTGGTGGTAAAGGCTAAAAATATCAACCCAGAACAAGTGTTTTTCCAGCTGTAACTATGTGTGATTCCCTTGGCTTGATTCTGTAGAGGATGTAAGACAAGACTGTAGGATCTTCCCTCAAAGTGCTTCCAGTAAGATGAGCTAAGTCAAGTATGGTGGCATATCTAATTCAAGTCAAAATATAATGGCTCCTTTTCTCTCATAGCAAAACTTCGTGGAGTGAATATACAAGTCACTGTAGGCTCTTAATTAAAGGAACACAATAAATCTTGTATTGGAAGGTGATTATTCTGGTCTCTTGGTAGAGATGAATTGGAAATTGTCTAGAAGAAGGAAAATTAGCTTAACCAAAGTTAAACTCACAAATAATTGAGCATTAATTAAACATCTGTGGCCTATGTTTCTCTTTGATCATAATTTCTCCCAATTTATACATCTCTTTGATACCCGATTAATCATTGTCAAAGATGCAATTAACAATGATTATTACTGTGTATTAGGTTTTGCCTGGGCCCTGAAGAAACCATCCTAAATTACGAGCTATGTTTGTCACTTGATTTTCTCACAAAGAACAATCAGAACTCCTGGTCTTAAGTGGCTTGGAATGTGAAGCTAATGAGTCTCTTAGATATTATTAGAGGACCCTACAGAGCCCATTGGTGAAACTTTGGAAAACATTGGGCTTCTTAAAATTAATTCTTGTAGTGTTACGAAAGATGACTGAACCAAAAGGATAACGGTGTTTCTGGTTCTGTTGTTGGCGTTCTCCATGGAAACATCGCGGAAGCTTCTGCACTCAATCTCCTTCCCCATGTGTGAATGTCACTGAAAATATCCAACTCCATTCTATCCCCATAGAACTTCAGAAACTAAGCAAAATGAAGACTCAAAATTCATTTCAAATAATGAAATGAAAATATAATGTAGAATGGAACTGGGAAAAATACCTGGTTTAAATTCTGGAAAGCACTAACTATACAACTCTGGATAAGTTGCTTAATCTTGTTTAGTCTAATTTCATGCGGATCTCACAGGATGTTATGATGATTAATTTAATACCTTTGTATAACGTACAGTGTTATGTAATTTCTTCTTGTTCTTCTTGAGTCAATTCATATCTTTAAGCAACTCACTTTAAAAAATAGTTACTTACTTGCTTAAATTACTCTTACCTTCTATTATCAGCTGAATTGTGTCCTGCTCAAGTTAATATGTGGAAGTCTTAACCCCCAATACCTCGTAATATGACTGTATTTGGAGATAAGGCCCTTAAATAGGTAACTCAGGTCAAATGAGGTCAAATGGGTGGGCTCTAGTCCAATATGACTGGGGTCCTTATAAAAAGAAAATATCAGGACACAGACATAAACAGAGAGAACAAAGTGATTATTAGTAACCACGATCATGTCCTGAATGCGTGGAACACGTCACCATTTGCCAACCACCGTGTCAAGTCAGCAGAAATTACAGAAACTGAGAGCTCTCCGCAGAAATTCACACACCCGTGCACCAGGTAACAGACCACAGGCAGACATTCACTCAGCCTTTCACGTGTCCCTCACGGAGGGCATGCTCTCTCCTGGGCGGGGCGAGCACAGACACTTATCGGGAGTTTTACTACTTTTAAAATGCGTTGAGTCTGGAGCCTGTGCTCCACAACAAGAGAGGCTGCGACGGTGAGAGGCCCGCGCACCGCGATGAAGAGGGCCCCCCCCCACTTGCCACAACAAGAGAAAGCCCTCACACAGAAACGAAGACCCAACACAGCCAAAAATAAATAAATAAATTAATTAAAATAAATTATATAAAATTAATTAAATATAAATATATAAAATATATACAAATATATATTTATATATATATAAATAAATTTATATATAAATATATAACATTAAATTAAATTTTAAAAATTAATTAATTAATAATAATAAAAAAAATCAACCACTGCAATTAAATATTTAAAAAAATGCCTTGATACAACCATGTCTCACTTTTGCTTGGATCAGTCAGCAAACGCTTTTTGGAAACCCCTAATTCTCCACACCTCCTACCTTTCCGGCCGCCCTGCTCCTCAGGCCGGGTCCCCATGGGAGGCGGGGCTGCGTCTGGACGCACGGCGAGTGCACTGACGTCCTCGAGCCCCACCCCCCCACCTCCCCCCCCCGCCCCGGCGCGGAGGGCGATGAGGCCGGCACCAAGGTGAGCGCGGCATGGAAGGGCCTGCCTAACTGGGACCCGTGGTCCTGCGTCTTCTGGCTGCGACGGGGGTTCTGCGCACGCTGCGGGGCCGCAGCTGCCGGGCGGCGGGCGCCCGAGGGGCCGGGAGGCGAGCCGGGGCCCCCAGGCGGGTGTGGGCACCGTGTCCACAGCCAGCGTCCCCGAGGCCGCGCTCGGGCCATGATGACCGGTGAAGCTGCGCTGCGACAGCGCGGCCGACTTCTTACCGCGCTGTGAGGACCTGTGCGTGCTGCAGGACTCGGTGCCTCCGCCCGCCTTGCGCGCTTTCCTGCAGGAGGGCCTGCTGGACTTAACGCCGACCGCCTCCGCGGGGTGGAATGGGCGCCGCTCCTGAGCACCCTCTGCCCCTGATCTGTATCCTGAGCTTCTTCCAGTCACGGCTTGGTGAGACAGGTTTGTAGTTCCCGCTTCCAGGGGCTCTCGTGTGGGCGCTGCGAAGTGGGGTTTTAGATGGTGCAAGGTGGAGGGTGGGCACTAGAACCGGTGCCCAGTGCCCAGGTGTGAGTGCACTAGATGGGGCGTGCGGCCTAGGACTCCTGCCAGCTCAGTGACCCCGGCCGAGTGCCTTAACGCTTCTAGGTCTCAGTGTTCTCATCTGGAGCATGGGCTTAACAGGACCCACTCTCTGGCGGTTACAAGGACTCACTCTGTTAATGCTTGTAGACTCTACAGTGTAGAACACTTAGCAGAGTTTGGAGCATCTTTAATTGTTCCATAGATGTTACCTGGTCTGTTGAATGACTTTGCCTGGTACAGACCAAAGCGATTAGGAAATTGATATATCCCAGTTTCATTTCCTTTCCATTAAAACAGGGTTCAGGAAAAAAAAAATCTTTTTTTCAATAGTCATATCATGTAGTGGAAAGAGCACCAGTGTGAAGGCAGCTTAGGGTTTGAATTCCAGGGCTTATGCTCTCTGTGGCCTGCGCAGGTTACTTTTGAACTGCAATCCCCACACTTGTAAAATGACATTAAAAACCACTCTTTCTGTGGGTTCTTAGAATTAATTAAGCACGTTATATGTGTAAAAAGTATCCTGGCACTTGAATGAGTTGTCAGAACCAAGGGCTGCTGGAGACGATGCTTCTGCCCTAGGTAAGCTCCCCTTCTACTGGGTGGCAAGTAAACACAAGCACAGTAGTCAGTGCTCTGGAAGAAGTGAGTTCTGGTGCTGCAGAGCACAGAATCTTTTTTTTTTTTTAATTTAATTTTTATTTTATATTGGAGTATGGTTGATTTACAATATTGTGTTAGTTTTAGGTGTACAGCAAAATTATTCAGTTATACATATATCCATTCTTTTTCAGATTCTTTTCCCGTGCAGGTTATTACAGGATATGGAGTAGAGTTCCCTGTGCTATGCAGTAGGTCCTTGTTGATTACCTGTTTTATATATAGCCGTGTGTATATGTTAATCCCAAACTCCTAATTTATCCCTCCCCTCCACCTTTCCCCTTTGCAGAGCACAGAGTCTTGGAAGGGAAAGTTCAGGGCAGGCTTCTTGGAGGAGGTGCCATCCTTTCTAAGGATAGTAGAACCCTCCTGGGGTGGCAGGAGGGAGCAGTGTGTCAAAGTTTGAGAAATATAAGAAAATATGGCAAAACTAATGTACAGGACTGGACCTCAGGGTTTGGGAAAGAAATGAGAGTTGATACTGGAAACCTAGTGGGGCCCAACAGAAAGGGGCCTTGTTTGTCCTGTCAGAAGTTTGGATGTTTATCCTGAAGGCTGTGGGAAACCCTAAAGAACAGTGAGATGGACTTCTGGTTTAGAAGCTCACTCGGACCTCCATGTGGAAGGCAGTTGATTGGGTGCAGGGTGAATTTTAATCTAAAGGTCCCACTTAAGTTATAAAAGGTTGGACTGGATTTTGGAGATCCGAGAGGGAATGGGTGGGGCCTGGTGACCAGTTAGAAAAGGGAGGGCAGCAAGCGTGGGTGACAGTTTACAGCTGCATCTTTTTGGGAGATACAGAGCACAGTTGGAAGGGATTGGGGGTGGGGAGAGGATCTTACTTCATCTTCAGTGCTTTCGAGGGGCCTGGTAGACGGGTCTGGGCCCAAGGTTCAGATCTGGGCTTTTTGGGAGGACAGGTGTTTGAAGGCATGGGAGAGACTTAGGTTACCCACAAGACGATACAAAGAATCATATGTCTGAGAGTTTTTTAAGTGAGTATATTTGAGGATGTTTATAAGCTGAGAGAAAGTAGCCAGCAGAGGAAGGGTGTGAAGATTTAGGAGAGGAAATGATTGTTCATTTGTTTTCAAAAAGCTGAATACTTATCGTGTGCCTGGCCCTTTTCTAGGATCTGGAGTTCACACCATGTGTTATCTCTTCTGCAAGGACAGTTCAACTCATCCCCTGGTGAAGAGAAGTCAGATTATTCTTTGCATCCCATTCAGGTGTAAGAACTGTTCTGTACCTCTGAAGGGACTTTACTTAACCAGAGTAATAAGTTAGAAATCAAAAGAAATGAGAGCTGGAAGGGACCTGAGAGGCCACGGTACTTAGTTTTGCCTAATATTTGACGTTGAATGTAAGAAAAGTTTATTGCAGAGCCCATTCTCTTCAGAGTTCCTTCACTGAACTTTCTTTATGTTTTTCATCCAGTGGGTCTAGCTTGTAGATTTTGGCCTCCTCCTAAATTTGCTTCTTCATCCATATTATATTACAGTTTGCCCGGACTATGGCAGAAGCTCCTGGGTGGTTTTGCGGCCCCTGGGCTCATCAGTTCCTCTAAATTCATCTGCCTACTCGGGTTGAGTGATCTTCTAACATAAAAAGATACGCTTAAAATAATGCTGCTAGGGCTTCCCTGGTGGCGCAGTGGTTGAGAATCTGCCTGCCAATGCAGGGGACACGGGTTCGAGCCCTGGTCTGGGAAGATCCCACATGCCGCGGAGCAACTGGGCCCGTGAGGCACAACTACTGAGCCTGAGCGTCTGGAGCCTGTGCTCCGCAACAAGAGAGGCCACGATAGTGAGAGGCCCGCGCACCGCGATGAAGAGTGGCCCCCACTTGCCACAACTAGAGAAAGCCCTCGCACAGAAATGAAGACCCAACACAGCCAAAAATAAAAATAATAAATAAATAATAAATTTAAAAAAAAAAAAAAATAATGCTGCTAATGGCTTGCCCACACAGAGTTAGTGCATACTAGCCGCCCAACGTGTGCTCTGCACAGAGGCGTGTAGTCTGAACTGTGCTCGGCCAAGCCTCATGGGGCTCTTTGACCCTGAGGAAGGGGATCTTTTTGTGATCACTCCCTTTATCTAATCGTCCTTCAGCAGTGGGGTGCCTTTTTCTAATCAGCGGAGGCACCCTTACTCAGCCAGTGGTAGCCCCAGGCCTCATCACCTGTGGGATACAAGCCAGGCTCTCTCCCAGGCTTGCTTCGGCCAGCATCTCTATTTTCATTTCTGTCTCTTCTCCCACTTGGCCCCCTGGCCTTTAGTCATCCCCACCTGCAGTATTTAAAGTGCCCAGCAGGTGTCGGGCTTGAGCGTCTTTGCACAGGTGCTCCCTGTGCAGTTAATGCACCTCCTACTCCAACTCTGCATACTCTCATCTTTTCTAGATTCTACTTCAGGGTTATCATGAAGCCGTCACTTAGATATAACTTTTTGCCTCCATAGGAACCTCTGTGCACAAAGGTTATGGTTCTTTATCTCATGTGATTGAAATTTTGAGTTTATACATCTCCCTCCTTAATGAAGGCTTTAAGGGCAGGAGTCGTTTCTAATCCTTAGCACAGAGCAGATGCTTTTTTTTTTTTATTTGGATGCTTTTTAGTGATGATAAAATATATGGTTTAAGTCACTCATTTTACAATAATTTTGGTTTAGGTTGTGACAGAAATAAAGTTTACAGAAGTCGTGTTCCTGCGATAAGAAATAAAGATGTGACCTTGCAGTTGTGTAAAGCTCTTAAATGCTGTGTAAGTGTGTCAGGCGCGCTAAGGAAACTGGAGCTAAATGGGCTAGTTCTTAGAGAGAGCCACTTAACTATGTTAACAAAGGTAAGCCTTCATTGTGTCCTGCCAACGTTTGATAGATAGTTGCTTTTGGAGCAGACTAAAGCAATAAAATTTTAAACTTGTTCTCCCCATTAAAGGGATTGAATAAATCAGCCACTTTGGTGCACCTGTGTCTTGCGAATTGTCCACTTGGAGATGGAGGTTTAGAAAGTGAGTTTCAGTCTTGGTTAAGTCTCTTCTCATCAGACTGGTCTCGTGATTTCCTACACACCATGTTACTTCCTGTCTACCTTTTCTTGGTGTTGTTCATGCCTGGGTTGTCTCCTGTGCCTGCTCAAACCTTGGTCCATTCTCATTTGTACCGTGGAAGTTTGTCATGCTGGATACTGTCAGAACTAATTTTACTTAAGTTTGTGTTAAGCCACAAACCACACATTTTGTATATTTTCTGTTTTTTTGTGTTTGTCTATATTTTAATGTTTCTCTTCAAGAAATATTATGGGAAGGGAAATAGCAAGATGTAAAGAGCAAAAAAGTCATCATTCTCTTTAAATTGTTAGAACATGTATCTGCAATCATAATTATAACGCACTGTGGTATGTGTTAAAATAGGAAATATATGTCACGTCCCGTAAGAGCAGCAAACTCAGTGGTGTTAGTGGGGGTGTGTCATGGAAGTAATCACAAAGCAGGTGACTGTTAGTTGGGGTCCTGAAACATTAGTGTGTGTTCCCTGTGTCCAGTAGTGGTCTGGAGGGGTAAGGAAGCCTGCCTTTCAATTTGAGGGAGCAGAGGGTTTGAGGTCCTCTCTCTTCTATTGCTCTAGTATACTGCATAGCACCTAATAAAATACTGGGTTTATAGTTGACATTTAAATCACTGATTGATCATCAAGATTGGGAAGTATCCTTGGAAATGAAAATAGGAAGAGTCTTAAGATTTTTAGGTTTTTCTTTTTTTTCCTATGTCTCAAAAGGTATGTAGTATTTTACTGAGTGGTTGGGAATAAAGTTTGCAGTATTCAGTGTATTCAATTTTAGTATCTAAATAGAATTAAACTGCTGCTGTAAACTGGAATAACACTTTGTTACTGACAAGTTTTCGAATGCATCTGTTCGTCAATTACCTGTTTGGGAAGATTGTAGTTAATGATTTTAAGAATGTGGCTATAAACCTCCAATTGACTCAAGAAAAGCAAGTAAGTCAAGATTGACAAATGTATAGACTCTTCATCTTATTGTGTGTGTGGGTTTTTTTTTTTCCTTTTAGTTATTTTTCAAGGTGTAAAGAACTCTACCACTCTTAAGACAGTAAACTTCTCGGGGTGTAATCTGACATGGCAGGGAGCAGATCACATGGCCAAGATCTTAAAGGTGATTTTTTTATGTTTGAAGTTTCATGAAAACATACGTGATTGAAGCACATAATATATTGATATAGATGGCAGTTAATTTTTGTCTTTTGATACGTGTGAGTGCAGCTTTCGTTTTGTTGAAAGAATGTGACCAGTTTTCAGTTTGGGATTCTGCCATTTAGTAAAGATAGTCCACTTAATTTTAGAAATAAGAGATTTAATATATAATAATATTTTAATGTATTTTTAGTTACTGAAAACATTGATTGTGATACTGTGAAAAAACGATGCCATTATAGTCTTCAAGACTTAAATGAATCAAGTATTTACTAGCTGCTGTAGTTTATAAATTAATAAAAATCACTACATCAGCAATTTGTAAATACAGTTTTTAAAATAATGCCTTAACAACTTTACAGTGGTTATAATTACTGTATTTAGGCCTAAAGTTATTTACTAATTTGACATGAAGCCTTCTGAAGAGTTTGATGGTGCAGATCAAGGGTAGGTAAACTATGGCTGGTGGGCCAGATCCAGCCCGTCGCCTGGTAAAGAAAGTTTTTTTGGAACATAGTCGCACCCATTGTTTACATGATAGCTATGGCTACTTTTAGCCTACGCCAGTGGGGTTGAGTAGTTGCAACAGAAACTGTATAGCCCACAAAGCTGGAAATGTTTAAATTTAGATTTTAAAAATTGAAAAATTCTTTGAGCCTATACAGGGCAAGTCCATTGATCCCTGGGGTTGAAAACAGTCAAGAACTTGGGTGCCTAAGCCAAATGGCCTAGGTTCAAATTCCCTTTCTCCCATTTCATAGCAAGTGACCATGGACAAATCACTTAACCTCTGTGCCTCATTATGAGGTTTAAATGAACTAATTTGTATAAATAGTGCCTGGCATATACTAAGCACTGTGTAAGTGATTGCTGTTATTTCTGCTTGGAGCTTTTATAAGTTATTGTTAATAGAAAAATGACACTAGTGATTTTCGTTTTAGCGTGTCAAAGGCACTTTGAGTCTTTTATTTTTTCAAGAATGTAATAAGACTTTTTTCATTTAAAGTCAGTGTTCCCTATTACCAAACTTTATTTTATGAATATGAAGAATTGAATGTCTTTAAGACAATACTTGTGGTTAAATGTCATACCATCATTTTCCCAAGGCGCATCCAACTGGCTGTGCATAGTCCAGACCTCTAAAGTTGGTGTGCATACCCTAGGGAGCATGTGAGATCCATTTTGTAAATATAGTTTTAAAAATAATGCCTGGGACTTCCCTGGCGGTCCAGCAGTTAAGGCTCTGTGCTCCCAATGCAGGGGGCCTGGGTTCAATCCCTGCTCAAGGAACTAGATCCCACGTGCCTGTCGTAACTAAGAGCCCACATGCCACAACTAAAATATCCGGCATGCTGCAACTAAAGACCCGGCACAGCCAAACAAACAAACAAACAAATAAATAAATATTTTTTAAAAATAAATAAAATAATGCCTTAGGAGTTAGGAAAAGAACATATTAGAACCTGTTTAGCTTTGTATCACTTAAACACCATCTGTGTAGTTTATAATGTACATACATTATATGTATAGAACTTCGTGTATATAATTTGTTAAAAAATAAGATGCATATTAAAAAGTTTTCTTATGGGTTGCCCAGTCAGGTGTTTGGAGACCATTGGAGGACAGAATGATGACATTTAGAGCCTCAGCAATGATAGAATTTAGAACCAATTCCCTGACTTAGAAGATAAGGAAAAGAATTCATAGACTGTAATTGAGTTGTCCAACTTTACTTAACTGTTCAAAAGCAGGTCATCCAGTGGCTGGAATCTAATCACTGACCAACTAGAATCTGGGTCACTGGACTCGTAAAGCAGCAGTGACTGTTTAATTTCTCAGGTTGATTCTCCTGGCATATATGCTTGATATGTGTGTGTGTAAATCTCTGACATAATAAGCCATACTCAGTAGGCACACCCTGTTTCCTTCTTCAAGCATCTTAATTTCATCCCATTAAATCTTTGAAGTATTAGACTACCAGGAGGCATGAAGAAACCTGGGCTGAGAGTCTTCACTCCAGGAGACCTGATCTTGACTGTATGCCTGGTTTGAGGCACATCACTCTGAACTGCAACACGTTCATTGGTGACCTGGGTGCAAGTACTTTGGCAGAATCTCTTAGTGAGGATTTGTGGCTTAGAGGTAAATTTAAAATTGAAAATATTGAATTTTTAATATGATATATGCTTAGCTTTTGGCATGATACTGTTATGATAGGATTTTTTTAAAGCTTCATTTTACTGATAACTTTTATTTTACTTTTGATCTGTCTCTAAGAGTTGCATATATTCTTTATAGAAAATACAGAGTAACAAGAGAACAATTACCTATAATCTTAATACTCAGACATAATTATTGTTCATTTTGGTGCATATACTTTCAGTCTTTTATTTTTCTATAGATATATTTGTACACTTAGTGATTACAAAAATAGAATTGTAGTATACTTGCTATTTCATATTCCTGCTTTTTTCACTTAATGATGTATCATGTAGTATTCCATCGTATTGATGTCCCATAGTTTAATCAATTCTTTGCAATTAGATTTACACAGTTTACTTTTCCCTGTCAGAAACAATGTGAATACGTTGTATATACGTCTCTGTGTCCACTGGGATTACTTCTGTAGAATAAGGTCCTAGAAGTGGAATGACTAAGTGTGACATATTTTTAAGACTTTTCTTTTTTTTTTTTTTTTATACTGCAGGTTCTTAATTAGTCATCAGTTTTATACACATCAGTGTATACATGTCAATCCCAATCGCCCAATTCAGCACACCACCATCCCCATTCCACCGTGGTTTTCCCTCCTTGGTGTCCATACGTTTGTTCTCTACATCTGTGTCTCAACTTCTGCCCTGCAAACCGGTTCATCTGTACCATTTTTCTAGGTTCCACATACATGCATGAATATACGATATTTGTTTTTCTCTTTCTGACTTACTTCACTCTGTATGACAGTCTCTAGATCCATCCACGTCTCAACAAATGACTCAATTTTTTCCTTTTTATGGCTGAGTAATATTCCATTGTATATATGTACCACAACTTCTTTATCCATTCGTCTGTCGATGGGCATTTAGGTTGCTTCCATGCCCTGGCTCTTGTAAATAGCGCTGCAGTGAACATTGGGGTGCATGTGTCTTTTTGAATTATGGTTTTCTCTGGATATATGCCCAGTAGTGGGATTGCTGGGTCATATGGTAATTCTATTTTTAGTTTTTTAAAGAACCTCCATACTGTTCTCCATAGTGGCTGTATCAATTTACATTCCCACATGACTGTTTTTCTTAAGCAGCTTTAATTGTGAGAAGTAAAGAGCACTGGAATTAGTCAGATGGATCTGGATTCAAGTTCCAGTTCTGCCACTTACCACTCTGTATCAGGACTCTCCAGAGAAACAGAACCAATAGGAGATAGATATAGATATAAATATAGATATGATTATAGATTAGATAGACGAGAGATAATAGATAGATAGATAGATGATAGATAGATAGATAGATAGATATTGCTTTAAGGAATTGATTCACACAACTTGGGGTTTGCAAGTCCAAGTCCAGGCCGGCAGGCTGCAAATTCATGTAGAAGTGGATGCTGCCATTTTGGGGCAGAATTTTTTCTTCTTCAGGAAACTTCTGTTTTTGCTCAGAGGGCTTTCAACTGATGAGATGAAGGGACTCTCCTTTACTAAAAGCCAACTGAATATAGATATTAACCACATCTACAAAATACCTTCACAGCCACACCTAGATTAGCATTAGGTTAACTGGACACTGTGGCCCAGCCAAGTTGACACATAAGACTAAGCATCACATCATCTATGTGACCTGTGGCAAGTACTCAGCTTCTTTGGGTGTCAGTTTCCTCATCTGTAAAATACTGTAAAAATTGCTCCCCAAAGAATTTGCCTTAGGACTCTTTTAATGAAAGTAACAGAAATCCATTTAGAACTCAAATTAAATAAGGAATTTACTGGCTCATAAATGAAAACTCTGTCTTTGGTCATGGTAAGATTCTAGGTCTCAAATGACATCATTAAGGCTTAGGTTATGTTCCCATTTCGGCCCTGCTTTTCTCTGTTGGCATCATTCCAGAAAAACAAAACAAAACAACCCACAAAACCCAGAATTGTCTCTCAGTGGCTTGATTGGGTAACTTGTCCACACCTGAATAATCATGAGGTCAGGAATGGAATATGCTGACTGGCCAGGCCAGGGTTACATGGCCATCCCCAGAGCCATGGTCCACCCTACCCAATCCATACAGACAGAAAGTGAGGAAGGGTGAATTCCCCCAAAGGAAACCAGGGTGTTGTTACGATAAGAAAGGGAAACAGATGCTGAGCAGGAAAAACAATTCCACTAGAGTTCATCATTTGTCTACCCAGCACTCTACACGTCTTTCCTCCCAAGTAGTAATTTGAAAAATGCTCCCCCTTATACCACTAGACACCAACTCATTCACTTCTGCCCAAAGGAAGATGGTCCAAAGCCATCTACTTCTGGGTTTAGCCCCAGGTCAGGGCTCTCTGAGTGATGTGTGCGCCCTTTGGTCAGGTCCAGGTGTGAGTCTTCATGGTCCCACAACCTGTAGCTAAATAATAAATGTCATCAACCCTGTGTGCCTCGTGTGTCACAATGATCCGAAAGTCATCGGATAACTGCAACTGAAAATCCTCATTGATGATGTGTGACCCCACTGTGGTCACTGGTCCATACACTATATCCCACCTTGCAGTTCGGGAATGTGACGTCATCCCTTCCTGGGGAATGGAGTACATTCCTCAACAAGCCCCCAGTCACACCCCCTGGAAAGCTATCCCTTGTCAACTCTGCTCCTTGACCTCATCTGGGAAGGGCATCAGAGGACTTTTCCTTCCTGGGGTCTGTGCACATTAAAAGCTCATTTGCCACTTGTACGGCGGGACAGGGATGGAGGTGGGGCCGGGGAATTTAGAATTGGCCTAGGGCTTCAGCAATCACAAGCCTTTATTTTTTCTGGACTTGAAATTTCTCCAGCAAAGCAACATTCTGGAAACTTCAAAAGGGCTTTTACCCTTTCCCTTCCCTTCCTGAACACTTCAGTGCTGAAGCCATTAGAGGTAGACCCATTGCAGTGGCTCAGAGAAAGGTGTCTGAGCCCCAGCAGTTGTGAGGAAGGCATTCCTGGGAAGAAGCAGCCAGAAGTAGGGAATCAGCCTTCGAATGAAGAACGTATGGGTGAGGTGCGCGGGATGGAGGACAGCCTGGCCTGGGGAATCCGAGCACCAGTGGCACGCAAAGGGCATCCACCCCAGGTCGAGGGGGTGACCTGACACAGTGTGAGAGCAGAAGTCAGATGGAGAAGTAGGGTCGCTGCTGCTTGGGGGAAGTGGCTTGGCCTGGGGTGTCAGAGCCTAAGTGAGGTCAAGGGCATCTGGCAAAGGAATGGGCCAGTACAGGGTATCAGAGCTTGTGCCGAGTGAAGAGGGTGTGGTGGGGAGCAGCCTGGCCTGGTGTGGGACGTTAACATTCCAGGCAGGATGGGGAGGATGTCCACATGGGGAGGTGGCGCTGGAGAATTGAGAGGAAGGCATCTGTGTGCGTGTGTGTACGTGCGCGTGCATGTGTGTCCACTGAGAAGGCCTGGGAACAACAGCACCCCTTGCCTACAGACCTTGGAACCAGGGTTCCTTGGAGAAATGGCTGCTTCCCATTCTCAGGTGGAGAAAGTACAAGATGATCCTGGAACGTTTTTTTCCAGAAAGCAATGAAGTACTCAAAAAATGATGGGATCTTGTAAAAAATGATACAGAAGCTAGCTTGAATCCGCTCCCAGACAATGGAGCATCAGAATAAATAATGAGAGCAACAATTTGCTGAAAAAAAAAAAAAAAGAAAACCGTTAGTCTACATAGATACAGATAAAGGATAAACCTATAGAAAGTTTGATGGGGCATGGTATATTTACAAATTTTTAAAGTACCTGTCCACATATTAAGCCCTCAATTAATGATATTTACCACAAGAATGAACAGAGGCTTATCAATTACAAAGGGGAGAAGAGGAACTTTGCGGTGGAGAAGGCTGGCAGACACCCTCTTAATCCAGTGATCATAGTGGATACCATCAGATACAGGAGAATGGAAATTGTGTGTCACCTTATAGTGTGCAACGAGAAAACCAATTACCACCTCGGTGATGTTCCTGTCAGAGGGACTGCCTGAATTTAATTGTGAGAAAATTTCAGACAAACTAAAATCAGGAGACATTCTTCAAGAGAAATGGACTGTACCCTTCAAAAATGAAAGATCGGACTTCCCTGGTGGTGCAGTGGTTAAGAATCCACCTGCCAATGCAGGGGACATGGGTTCGAGCCCTGGTCCGGGAAGATCCCACGTGCCGCAGAGCAGTTAAGCCCATGCGCCACAACTACTGAGCCTGCACTCTAAAGCCCGCAAGCCACAACTACTGAGCCTGCGTGCTGCAACTACTGAAGCCCGTGTGCCTAGAGCCTGTGCTCCGCAACAAGAGAAGCCACCGCAATGAGAAGCCCGCGCACCGCAACAAAGACTAGCCCCCGCTCATCGCAACTAGAGAAAGCCTACGTACAGCAACGAAGTCCCAACGCAGCCATAAATAAATACATAAATTTATATTAAAAAAAAAAGTCAAGATCATGGCAAACAATAAAGATTGAATATTCCAGATTGAAAGAGACTAGGGAAGCAGGAAACTAAATGAGATGTGTGTTTCTGGAGTGAATGGTAGACACACCAAAATTATTATTATTTTTTGCTATAAAGATCATTATTGAAACAACTGGGAAAATTTGAATAAAGACTGCAGATTAAATAGTAGTATAAACATTCATTTCTTGATTTCTGTTTTGATTGTGGTAAAGTAAGGGAGGGAAAGTCCTTGATTGTAAGAAATAGTAAAATATGTGCAGATAATGGGGCATGGGTCAGAAACTTATCTTCAAATGGTACAGTAAAAAGAAAGTTCTTTGTAACTTCTATGCAAGTTTGTGATTATGATTGGGAGAATCTGCAGCCATTTTTTTGTGGCCATTTTTTTCAATCAAATAAAATATCATGGCTGTTTTTTTTTTTTTCAGTGTACCACAATGTCCAAAATAGAACTCTTATTTCCTTAGATATGCTCCCTCCTATCTCAGAAAATGGCACCAAACATCCACCCTCTTGCTTAAGGCAAAAGCCTAGGAGTCATCCTGATTCCTCTCTTTCTCTCCACCAGCAAGTCCTAGCAAGTCCACCTCCGGAGCAGATGTTAAACCCGTGCACTTTCCATTACTACTACCACCTCTCTAATACAAGCCACCACGTCTGTGGGTCTGTGAAGGAGGTGTTCATAGAGAGGTCAATGGGAGGCTATTACCTTTGTGTATTCTACAGCCAAGTGTCTGGCAATCGGCTTGAGGCTGTGGTTGATCAGAAGGACACCGACGGTCAGCTGGACTTGAGTGCAGGAGAGCAAAGACGTGATGAACTCGCCCAGCCTCTCTGCATTTGTCTGTCCATCCCTTCAGCTGACGGCAAAAAGTCCTCAATAAAGCAATGAGCACTGCATCACTTCTGCCTTCAAATCTCATACAAGTTCTTCTTTTGGCCAACTCTAATTGGAACTATACATAGAAGGGAGTTCTGGGAAACAGTAGCCAAGTGGACAGAAAGCATTTCCATCACAACATTCTCTGACCATCCAATCTAAAGTTCTCACCTGGTCCTACTCTGTCACATCACCCCATTATAATTCTCTGGGTGGCATGTATTGCCAGCTGCTGTTGTCTAATTTGTTTATTGTGGAGTTCCCCACTAGAAAGTTAGCTCAGGAGAGCATGGATCTTATCTGTCCTGGTGCCTACTTGATATCCAGGGCCTAGAACAGAGTAGCACATGGAGTTGAATAAATGTCCCTCACTACCTTGCCTTCGACAATTCCTTATTTTTGGATCTGTTCCAACACCCTACTTCCACATGCTGATTTCTTTTATTAAATAGGAATTAATAGAATTCTTTTGGTTTAGAGTAAAAAGAATGTTTACTTAGACTTAAATAAAGGGGAATATATTGGTTCGTGGAATGGAAAAGTCCAGGACTTTTTCAGGTACGGCTGGATCCAGGGTGCTCCCATGTCACTGAGATTTGCTCTGCTTCTTATGCTTTGGTTTCCACCTCGGGCAAGCTTTCCCCTCAGGTGGCACCTTTTCTCATGGGTTCAGTGAGAATAGAGTTTCTTTTTGCCAGTAGTTTCAATGAAAGTTCTGAGAGCAGAAGGGGACTCCTCCCTCTGACCCCTGCCCCCATCCCAAAAAAGGTGCCGTTGAGAGAAGGAAGGAAAATGAAAGCCAGCTGGGCAGATACATTTGTTCACTACAGATTTGTTGTGAGGGTCAAGAGATGATATTTTAAAGTTTATGACATATAGTAAGCCCTCAGTTACGATGGCTACTACAACAATAATATTGTCATGTAATTATTGCTGCGTGAAAGAATGTTGTACACTTCAGGGTACCAAACCAATGTTGGATGTCATTACCTTCTTCGGAGTTCGTGGGTTTAGACAGTTCAAGAGGGAGGAGAGGAGAAGGGCTCCTTTCCCATGCCCCAGGGGAGGTGGGGTTTTCTGTCTGGGCAGCGGGGTTGGAGGGAAGTCTGGTCCTCCTGTGGTTCTCAGGATGGCCACTTGGTGGCAGCCTTAGCCCATACTGCTCCCATCCCAGCACCGTCCCAGTTTGACTAGCCTGCTCATCTGGGCTTTCCCAGGAACCTCAGGGTCCCCAGCCCTTCTCAGACCTGCTGCTTGAGACTCTCCCTTGTGCTGGAGATGAGGGCCACGTGTACACAGATGCGATGCACACAAAGGATCTCCACAGTTCCTTGGTGTGTCGGGGTTGCAGTGTGAGGGCAGGGAAGCTTTGGGAGTTGGGGGCATCTCCACCAGGAGTTTGCAGGACTGCCAAGAGGCTGGGTGTGTATTTGGTGAATAGCCTGGGTAGGGGACTCCAGTGGACATTTATCATGTTCAGGTTGCCAAGCACTTGTGAAGCATCCTTGCTCTATTGGAGGAAGGTCTAGCCTTCTGAGTCCTAACCCCCCCCCCCAAAAGTTGAAGCCTGAGAACTCATCCCCCAGGCTTCTTTGTCGCTACCAACTGGTCCTAGGTGAGACCCAGAGCCCTGTGACCAGACTCACGGACGTGAGACCCAGCCTGGAGATGAGAACAGCATGAGGAGAGAAGTTCTGCCATTTTTCTGGCAGAGAGTACAGAGGCGTCAGCTTTCTCTTGGAGGTGGCGGGGGGGGGGGGGGGGGCAGATGGTAGCAGCTGAAGGCCAGGTGCCTGACCTGGATGTGGCATTGCTTAGGGGAGAGTGGGTAGTGGCAGATTTCTCATCAGGCCAGCTCTGCAGTTTCGTTACGGGCATTGCTTTTGGAAGCTTGGTCTAAAGCCCTGTTCTCCAGGCCTCCCACAATGGTGTGAGCCATTCAGTCTCCTTTTGTAAAATCATGTTTGGGGTTAATCCACCAGAATCAGCTTTAGTTGCTTGTAGCTAAGAGCCCAGACTAATGTAGGTGCTAACACTGATTTATCACATGCCAACTGCAAGGCCTCTTTTAAATTTCAAATAGTTCTATGAGGTAGGAATTCTCATTTTATAGATATAAGCAAAACATACTCAGAGAGGTTAAGTGCTTTGCCCATGGTCACACAGCATGGACATACCAGAGCCTCAAGTCCAATGTAAGGTATGTTGGTCTCTGGAGTCCAGATCTTTCCACTGTGCCAGGCTCTTTGCCATCAGGTCAGGGACATTATCGGTACCTCCAGTACCCAGCTCAGTGCCTGACACATAGTAGGTGCTCAATAAATATCCGACCTTAATAAATACTGAACAAATAAGTAAATGAAATGCCACAGTCTTTTTTCTTGGAGTGTGGTCGAGTTTGGAGTGTCTTTGGGGTGGAGACATGTCCCGGTAAAATGTCAGGTGAAACTTGTCTTGGAAAGTCTCAACCCTCCTGAGAGCCCTGTCTCCTCCTGGCTCCAGCCCCTCTGCTCCATCTGGAACTTAACTGTCTATCCCCAAAGGTGAATTTGAACGATGGCTGTGATCACGTTGACAATTTGCTTCCTCCACATTTAGTGGTGGCAGGAGCGCAGAGTCACTGCTATCAAAGGAATTGAGAATTTGAACAGAATCATCTGTGCATCTGATGCATCAATCTCCTTTCCTCGTGCCTGAGGAGTGGCTGCCCAGCCTCTATTAAGGACCTGACTGTCCACTTCTAGGGCTGCTCTGAGACAATAGTGTTCCTCTGGTTTGTAAAGCCAGGTTCCCTATAATTCTGGTTCTGCTTGAGCCCACAAGAGTATCACATGGGACGCCCACTCCACCCCCCTTTCTTTTACTTGTTAGGTTTTTTAAAGAATTTAATTAAAAAATTTTAATTCGGGCTTCCCTGGTGGCGCAGTGGTTGAGAATCTGCCTGCTAATGCAGGGGACACGGGTTCGAGCCCTGGTCTGGGAAGATCCCACATGCCGCGGAGCAACTAGGCCCGTGAGCCACAACTACTGAGCCTGCGCGTCTGGAGCCTGTGCTCCGCAGCAAGAGAGGCCGCGATAGTGAGAGGCCCGCGCACCGCGATGAAGAGTGGCCCCCACTTGCCGCAACTAGAGAGAGCCCTCGCACAGAAACGAAGACCCAACACAGCCAAAAATAAATAAATTAATTAATTAAAAAAAAATTTTAATTCAAGTATAGCTAATTTCCAATGTGGTGTTAGTTTCAAGTGTATAGCGAAGTGATTCAGTTATACACACACACACACGTACACACACACACGTATATTCTTTTTCAGGTTCTTTTCCATTACAGTTTATTACAAGATATTGAGTATAGTTCCCTATGCTATACAGTAGGTACTTGTTTACCTATTTTGCATATAATAGTATGTATATGTTAATCCCAAACTCCTAATTTATCTCTCCCCATGGCAGATATCCCCTTTGGTAACCATAAGTTTGTTTTCTATATCTGTGAGCCTATTTCTGTTTTGTAAATAAGTTCATTTGTATCACTTTTTTAGATTCCACATATAAGAGATATCATATGATATTTGTCTTTCTCTGTCTGACTTACTTCACTCAGTATGATAAGCTCTAGATCCATCCATTTTGTTACAAATGGCATTATTCCATTCTTTTTTATGGCTTAGTAATATTCCATTATATATATATATATGTATATATATATATACCACATCTTCTTTATCCATTCATCTGTTGATGGGCATATAGGTTGCTTCCATGTCCTGGCTATTGTAAATAGTGCTGCAGTGAACATTGGGGTGCATGTATCTTTTCAAATTAGAGTCGTCTGTGGATATATGCCCAGGACCCATTCTCTTTTTTAATTGATAAGCCTTCAGGTGTGTGAAGGCAGCCACTTGAAGTCTCCTGTATTCAGTCCCACGCCCTCCCACTTGCTCTCAGGTTTTCTTCCTCAAGTGAAACATATATACTTCCTCCCCATGCTCCTCCTCAGATGTGGATTTGTGTTCCTTCCCCCTCCAGTGGTTCTGCCCTAGACACACCCCACTGGCCTGTGCTTCTTGGATGTGATGCGGGATCTTGTGGTATGAAAGCTGTACCACAAGTGTGGTCTGCCCAGGGCCGGGTGGAGTGTTGGCTCACGTGTTCCTCGCTCTGGGTACCTTATGACTGGGTTCAAATTCTGGCTCTGCTTTTTACTGGCTGTGTGACTTCGGGCAAGTTAGGAAACCTCTCTGTGCCTCAGTTTCTCCATTTGTAAAATGGGTGTATTACAATAATATCTACTTCATAGAATTATTATAAAGACTAACAGAGTAAATATTTAAGTTAATTAGAACAGCGGCTGACATAGTATTCGAGAAGTGTGAAGCAAAAATAAATACAACAGTCAGTGTCAATATCACAAGTATTATTGAATGTCTACACTGCATCACCTCTCATGCTGACTTTATAGCCAATTAAAAATCCATTGTCTTTTTTTCCTTTTTCTTTCTTTTTCAAAAAACAGGCTCTGCTGCTAAGCCCCATCCTGTCAGCACATGCTTCAGTAGTTGGATTTCAGGGAGTGTACAGGAGTTCACATCTATTCCTCGGACACGACATCATCTTGGTTGCTCCTTGTCTCAAACGGCTGGCTTGCTGGGATGCCAACTCTGCCTTCCAGCGTGTGTGATGAAGTGTGCTGAGCCGTGGGCAGTATCTTGCTGACTCCAGACACCCGACTGTGTCTGCAGCCCTTCCTGTCTGTCCCTGCACTACCACAGAGCCTCCTGAAGAAGCCTTTCCCTGCCCTTAGCTGGACGGGCTGGGCCCTCAGGCCAGGTGCCTGATGTTGAAGCGAGATGGTCCCCAGACACCCGCCTTCCAGCCTTCCTCCACCTGCGGTCTCTGGGCCAGCTACAATGGAATCCCGCCACCCCAGACCTGCAGCCTCAGGATCTGGGATCCAGGAATGTGCAATTTATACAGTGTCTCAGGAGACCCAGAAGGCTGGCCGAGGGGATGATGGAGGAGCTCGACCAAATGTGGCTGCGGATAAGTGCCACCACTGACCTCCCAGCCTGGGCGGGGTGGGGCAGATGTGGCTGCCCGTGGGAGACCCTCTCCTTGTCTCTAAGGACCTGCTTTCTTTCCTCCTGCAGCGTTAGGACACGGAGTATGGCAGGACTTGTGGGCTGGATCCCTGGGCTCCGAAGTGCGGATCCCTGAGAAGTTTCACCCTCTCTCAGCCCAAGAGCTCGTCAGAGCTTCTTCCTCATATTCACTGTCGCGTTTCCAGCAGGCTGCTGATGGCCATCATGACAAGAAGCACTCTAGACAGACAGACCCTGTGGGTTTCCTTGTTCTGGGCTGGGCTTGACAGCCATGCGCCTGGGCTCACCTGCTCAGGAAGAGGCAACCGCACGGTGCTGTCCCCGGCAGGCCAACACACCGACACCTGGACCTGGGGACCGGGAGGCCTCCACAGACCACACCAGCCTGTTCTCCTGCCTTCTGTTTGCTCTTCCCAGCCTCCCAGCCCGGAGATTTTCCCCTTAGAGAAAACTCCACAGAAGGAGGTTCCCTGGGCTAGCTTGGTCAGTTCTGCCCATCAGATAACCATGGGTTTGAGTAACAGGATGGGGTCGATCCAGCTGCAATGTTCTTGCCTTTCATGATCCCCTAACCCGAGTCTTCCCAGCCTGCCTCCATCGTGGAGGGGCTGCTCACTGGCTGGACTTTGTTACCAGCCTGGAGGAAGGTGATCAGGGACTGGGACAGGCAGAGCAGACCCTTTCCAGCCACATGTGAGCCCTGTGACCAGACACTTCCCTGGTCCCTAGGGTGGACTTCTTTAAGACTGAGTGGCACTGCTGTGTGATTCAAGTTCAAAGGCATCTTCCCTGGCCAGGTACAGACCCTGTTTGCACTTATACACACACACACATACACACACAGACACACTCACATAAACACACACACACACACACACATACACATGAACATGGGCAGGTAACCATGGCTGGTGTCCATATAGATATGTTCACTTCATTCATGCATTCATTCACTCCATGATTCATGAAGCAGGCAAATACCAACCTTCTACTTCGTGGCAGGTGCTTTATGAGGCACCAAGATAAAGTAGTGAATAAGATAGACACAGAACCTTGCCTGGAGAAGTTTAGAATCATAGGGAAAGAGAAGCATTAAATTAGACATTAAAAAAAGTGTGGGGTTATGTTAGCTGTGGACACCAGCTAAAGCACGAGAATAGAACCCTGAGGACCTTCTTCAGGGTCAGGTGCAACCCCCTGGGTTGTGAGATCTTGGGGGCATCTGAAAGATCCTGTGTGAGGGGCTGGGTGACAGCAGCTGCTTACAACAGTGAAGAAGCATTTCAATATTTTAACAACCTGATACAACTGTACTTGCGAGTGCCAGCTGTATACTGGCCCTGGAGAGAACATTGAACAGGGGAGTATGCAACCTGGATCAGGTGTCAGGAGATATTTAAGCCGAGACCTGAGGATGAAGTAAGAAAAAAGGATTAGTGGGCACTGCGGGTGCTGGAGAGGATTCCAGAGAAAGTAAGAAACGCTTGGACATGCCAGGACCCGTAAGTGAGAAAGAGCCTGGCATAATTAAGGAAATACAATTTTTTCCACTAACTCTGGCACATGGAGTATGAAGGGAAAATCACTGTGATGGGCTTGGAGAGTAACACGATTAGGGGTCATGTCAGCAACACTGAGAGGGCTGAGGGCTTAGTTTGTTGGAGATTACATTTCTACCACCCCATGGCATGGCAGATTGAAGGAGAAATTAAGTTCAACATTAGAAAAAAAATTTCATTTCATATTCATTCGAGAGTTTGACCCACCACGCAACCCTGCCAGCCGAGAAAGGCTCTGGGTGCATGGAACACGTGCTCCTTCATGTTTTTAGGTCTCTGCTTAATGCCAGATCCTTGGAGAGGTCTTTGCTGATTCCTCCTTATCAAACAGCCATTCCTCCTTCGGGACCTGCTAGCATCCTTTCCTCACTGCATACTTCTCACTGCATATTTCTCACCGCACTCAGCCTGGACTCATGATATATGTTTATTTAGGTGTAAGCTCCATGAGAGGGGGGTCATTGTTTCCCCAGCATCTGGAACAGTCATGGCCTTGGGGCCAGTGCTCAATGATGTTTGTTGAATGGATCTTGAATGGATGAAGAAAGACCCCATGAAAGGCGGAGAGAAGGGCCAGCACCCAGGGATGGAGATAGCCTTTAGGAAGGGGAAATGCTGCTTCCTTATACGGGAGCCAAGAGATGGTGGGGGGGGAGGGGAAGGGGGCAGAGGGGTTGTAGGTTTTGTGTGGGTGCTTGAGGTTGTTCCTTCCTGCCAACTGTACTTTTCCTTTAGAAGAAGGAAGCAAGACCATAAGCTGAGATGGAAGGCATGGCTGAGGGAAGGGTTGGTTTGGGGAAAGTGAAGACGTGTGTAGCCTATGCACGAGTTGTTGAGAAATATCCGTAAGATTGTCAAGCAGTGCTAGTGTCAGAGTCTAGTTGAGAGGGACTTATGTATTGGTACTATTGTGACTGATTACCTGGTTTCTCTCCAAAGGTGGCCAGCTGTCCAGGGGTGAGCAAAGAGGGGGCAGCCAGATGATTTTCCGGGGCTGGAGTTTTACAGGAGAGACGCAAAGTGAGAACATTGAGGCAAAGGAGTGTTGGATTTTTGGGAATGAGTGGTTGACGTGCTGGACCAGGGAATGGAAGCTGGATACGGAGGGAGGGGGAGGGAGAATGTAGCAAGTAGGGAAAAATCTGGGAGTCAGTGAGTAGCAGACTCAACAAGGACAAAGCGCTGGTTTATTGGGAGTAGCTGAGTGAGAGAGCTGGATGGCCACGGCAGTGTTGGAGGGCAGGGAATATGCGTCTGAATGTCTGATTCAGGCTGGATGGCTGAGGTGATGATCAGGTCTGGGGTTTGGTCAAGGGATTAGGTTGTTCAAGGTCGCTGGAGACGAGGCGTTCAAGCTGTGTGTTGGAAGGGTTGTCTGCATAAAGCACTCAAGTCATGTAGGGTGATGGAGGAGCTTCAGGAGAGCGGAAGATCATGAGCAAAAGTCAAGGCTTTGACAGATCAGAGGCATAGTTAGGAGACTGCACATGGCAGGGACAGCCTGGAATCAGATGGAATCAGATGGTCTTTCATCTTGTCAGTGCAAGCTTGTTCCTCCCCCGACCCCCTGTGTAAGTGCCATTGTTCTAAGTGCCAGATAAAGAGTCATTCAGTTTCTTCCTTGACATAGAGCTGCCTCTGAATTTTCTTTTCTGGGTTCCGTGCTTGGTTCTCTCCTCCTCTTCATCTATATTCATTCCTGGGTGACCTCACCAAGTGCCAGGGTTTTAAACCCAAGCTCTGTGCTGCCAGCTCCTACCTGTGTCTCCAGACTCTTGAGCTTCAGTCTATTCAAAATCTTCGCTAGGATGTTCACATGGATCTCAGACTTAAAGTGTCCAGAACCAGAGTCTGCATCCCCAAACTCTGCTTCTTCTTTACTCCTTTTAGAGAGTAAATGGCAATTCCATCTTTTCAATCGTTTTGGCCCCCAAATCTGGAAGTCATCCTTGACGCCACTCTCAAACCCACATCCAATCTATTATCTATTTTTGACGGTTTGATGTTCAGCAGAGCCAGAATCTGGCCACTGTCTGCTTCCACTGGATCCAGCTTGCTCCACACTCTCCATCTTGTCTCATCTACGTTATTGCCTACTAACTGGTACCCTTACTTCCTCTCTTGCCCTGCTCTGGTCTATTCTCTACCCAGCAGCCGGAGTGACAATTTTAAAACTTAAAAGTCATGTCAGTCTTCTGCTAAAAATTTTCCTTTGGCTTTCCATCTTAGTTGAAGAAAAAGCCAAAATTCTAACCATAGTCTACAGACCCTATGTGATCTAGCTGTGGATACCACTGACTTATCTCCTACCTCTTCAGCCTCTGTCCTACACCATCCCTTGCTCTTTGCTCTGGCCACACTGCCCTCCTTGCTCTTTATCAAACACACTAGGCAAGTCCTTACCTCAGGACCTTTGCACTTGCTGTTCTCGCTGCCTGCGATATCTTCGTTCAGATACTTGCATAATTCAGTAGCTCACTTCTTTCAGGTCACTGCCCAATGTCATCATTTCAGAGAAGACTACTCTGACCTCCCCCCTCACCTGGACTTATTGTTGTCCATAGGACTGACCACTCCCTGATTTAGCCACGATAGGCTAAATAACGTTATGGTAACAGATCCCAAGGTGAAGTGGCTTATAACATAAAGGGTTATCCAGTGGTATGCTGAAGCCAGCTTGTACTGGATCAGAAGAACCAATTGTTAAATTTTCAGGAAATTTGTCAGTGTTAAGCACGGTCATTATTAAAAGTTAAATTACATAACCTTCCAATTAACAAACATTGAAAATGAGGGTAGTACGTACTCAAAACACATCAGATCTCCATTGTTTTACAACATTTTACTATTATTATTAAAGTATATGAAGTTTATTATTATTACCCCATATTATTATGACCTCTGTGCTTGAGGTTATCTATGTCTTTTTTATTTGTATTGTGGAAATACTAATATATAATATGTGCTACTGTGCATTTCTACCTAACTCCTCATGCAGTGATGACATGTAGAAATCAGCCATATTGGGAATATTTACATACCCCTGAAATCAGTAAAGCTACAAATCAGGGTTTGATTGTTTTTGTGTCTCTCTGTGTGTGTTTATCTAGACTTAAAAAAGTGATGGGGAAAATACTTATGATGCAGATTAAACTTCAAAGTGTGTCACGTCTACAGCCATTACACTGTGAATAGCAAAAACTGAAGCAGTATTCAAAAACTTACACCTGATTTGGCAAAGAGGTTTCTCACCACTGATGAATGAGTGAAGTTCTGACCCATAGGTCTTCATCGTGTCACTTTCGTCTTACTTATTAACATAAATGAATATATCAGGCAACATTCATGTTGGAAGTACGCTCATCCATCAATTGCAGCCATAGGTTGATTATGGATACAAGACTTCAGCAAAAATGAACCAAAGCATCTGTATCAATTGGGTACATGGCATTTCAGTGTAGAGTAGTTTGTTTTACTATTTGTAAACTGCATTCTTTATATCAGCAAAGTTTCTAATAAACATACACACACACCACACGCACCCCGTACTTACATACCCACCCCTCCCCTCCTGCTTTGGAGAGCTGGTTGTTAAACATTCACTGGGTTGATCCCACATGCACACGCCATGCCCATCATGGGTCCTCTGTTCACACCCCTCACTCTGGGCCCAGGTGATGGCACTTCTACCACGTGCAGTGTTGCTGACTGCTGTGGCAGGGGAAGAGACCCACTGGCTTTCAAAGGCTCCACCTAGAAGGGACATGCACTCCCCTGCTCCTATTTCATTGTGGGAAGCAAGCCACATGGCCACATCTACTGTAAGTGAACAGAGAAGTGTAATCCTGTCACGTGCTGGGAAGGAGGGGGGAGAACTGGAATGCAGGTGAACAGCCCAATGACTCCACAATGTACTAGGTTCTTGTGTAGAATCCTCAGCCCCACACTGAACAAACATTCCACTGGAGAGTGTTCTGTTTACTGCTGTCTCTTGGAGCACCTTGAGACACTCAAGAAATACTTAGTGAGTCAGAGAGGAGACTAGCCTGAAGGAGGAAGGCTCTGGAAGCAAGCCCTCATGGATCAATGGAGAGGGTTATCCAAATCTTGTTCTCTTAGAGCCCCTCACCCCACCATATGCAGCTGGAAATCCGTGGCACAGGAAGTCACATAGATGCATGTGGTTCTGTGCCATTTAAACAGGCCCTAGGGCCAGTGAAGGGACAAACTCTGGGAGTGGCTGCAGACACCACCCCAGGAGAAGGCTCCACTGACCCAGGCTGAAACCAGGCTGAGGGCCATAGACCCAAAAGATGGTGTCACTCAGATTCGTGCAGGTGCAGGGTTGGCCCTGAGAAGGAGTTACATTTTGCTCCCTGGGCTCCTTGCTTGCCTCACCCTCGTCCTGGCCTCTTCTCCAGGAACTCCTGATTCCATAGTTTAATAGATGATCCCAACTCTACTGGCTGCTTCTTCCCAACACAGCCAGACAGCAGCGTATGCAAGAGAATTCTGAGCTGAGGCGAAGTTTTCTTCACTCTCTGTCTAGATCAGAGGTTTCAGTAAATCCCAGGGGTTGAATTAAGGCTCCACGTGCTGAGCAGGATGACAAAGTAATAAGGAGAGGGATAACGTATTCTAGAATAGCCTCATGCATCTACCTCGGCGTTGGCACCTTGGAGCTCAGGTGTACACTGTTATTCCACGTGGGTTTGATGTTATCACACACCAGGGAGGCAACAGCTCTACTCCCATTCGTTGAGCACCTACTATGTGCCAAGGCTTTCCTATACGCTGCTTCATTCATTACCCAGCACCCCAACTCTAATAGCTTGGTATTTCCTGTTTGTCAAAAGAGGAAACTGGGTCTGGAGGAGATTAGGTAACTCTTCCAAGGTCAACAGGGAAGTGGCAGAACGAGGATTTGAATGCAGTCTTTCTGAATCTGACATCTGGCCCTTCTCGATGAGGACTCCTCTATCAGCCTGAGAGAAAAGACTAAAAACTATCATTCAGGCAACAGGAACTCAAGACCCTGGGTTTAAATGAGGTAAAAAAAAATACCAGAGGCATTTCCACATTTGATTCACATGCCAGACTTCCACGGATTTGAAATAAATCCCAGTTGGACCATAATAGCTTTTTTTTTCTTTCAATTTTTATTGAACACAAGTATTCTGACAGAATGCAAAGTCAAAATTCTCAGTTAGTACTCAGTATTTACACCAGTGAGAATGGAAACAAAGGTGGTATCGATGTTTCACTTGGTAAAAAGTTTGTAACAAGAGAGAAGGCCCCCGAAGTCGGGAATGCTGGGTAGAGATGTTAATGGAGATCTGATAACCACCATCCAGACAGACAGCCTACAGTGAAAACCTGGGACTTGGAAGGCTCCATAGAAAAGTGTGAAAATAGCGTTCCACTTCAAAGCTGCACTATATATACTACAGCCCTTCAGGGTTCCGAGGCTCCGTGCATGGCACTTGAGTGCCCCTCCAGCAGAACCTGGCCGTGCCGGTATTTATGTGACTACATATGTATGGCACATACACATATAGACACATAGACACTGGAAACCGGTAGAGTGATCCCTCCTTCAAAAAAATTAAAAAAAGGAAAACTATAAGCTTTTATCCTTTAACATAAAAGATAGAACGTCTTGAAAATAAAGTGACTCCCTCTTTGATTTTAAAGAAAGCACTGCTCTGTTTCTTTCTTTCTTTTTTTTTTAAAGAAAAGAAAGCTCACGCATGCAGAGACAAATCTATGTATGATGGGAGAGAGGCAAAACAAAAGGTTGACAAAGTTTTGGGTTCCAGCCAATGGCAGAGCCAGGGTTTAGGGAGGGGGGCAGGGAAGTCAGCTGCCCTGGGCCAGGTTATCTGAGGGTTGACCATACCTCTTTCTCTTCCTAACCACCGGAACCAAAATCAGTTTACTTGACCACAACCCCTTGGAGTGAGATGCACAGTCTTGACGAGGTATAGTGTGGGCTTGGCCTAGGTAGTCAAAGCCATTAACATCACAAGATGAGGAACTGATTCCACTGACAACCTGGGGAACCGGAAGAGCCTACCACTCCCCGCTGGGTCCTCTCCGTCTGTCTCAGACGCCCAGGAGCTCCCATCTGCTGTGTGCTCTGTGTGCTCTAACAACTGTCTTCACCTGACTTGTTCCTGAGGGCCTGTGCATTCGAACCATAGATTTGTGCAAGCCCTAACATCAAAGGGCCACAGCTGTGTAGACCGGGATCCTCCATTTCCATCCCCAGGAGCTGAGAAAATGCAAAATAACCCCACATTGAGCAAATGACAAGACTATTATTTTTCACAGTTTGATATGATTATCTAGCATAGCGCCACTGATTAGTCTGCAGAAGTGTCAGAACACTGGGGACTGTGGCCCACAGAACAGACTCAGGGGAAGCCTTGCTACCCTAACCTCCTGCTGTTTTGTACCTTGGGAAAGGTACCTGCAGAATGCTGATTTCTGTTGACTTAGCATCATCTTCATTATCACAATCGCTTTTACTTCATTTTCTTTGTTTAAAGGCTTCAGTTCCTTTTAAGATTTATTTTTGTTTCCTGAATATTTTTTTCTGAACTATCTGCTATACCTTCCACAACCAAACTATGTTGAAATTTTATTTCAATACTATGACAAAAACACGTTTCACACTAAAATATTCACGCATCCACAGTGCACAAGCTTGCAGTTCTAAAGTAGAATGAGGAAAAAAAATCAAAATTTCTATACAAAGGGCTGGCTTTTCCCTTCTCCCCCCTCCCATCCCCCTTAGAGTTTCTGTATTTTTTTTTCCCCCCACTTGGTTCCCAATCCAGGAAAGTTGTGTTATGACTCCAGACAGCAGGTTGTTTTTTTTTTTTTCTCTTTTGTTTCTACAAATGCTGCCTAAGTGAACAGAAGGCCGATGTTATTTTACTTCAACAGACTTCCAAAAAAAGACACTAATTCCCTGAAGCACACATGCTCTTCCGCTCAAATCTAGATTCTGGGCTCAAAAGGAAATTGTACGTATATATTTTATTTGGCTTTCTACAAAAAAGGGGATGTTTGGGGTAAAAATGTGTGTTCACCAAGACCAGCCCCAACTATACAATCTTCTCTGCTTCATTCAACAAAGCCTAAGAGTCCTTCAAAAGGAAGGACAGGGATGCCTGGGGAGCAGATCCTTTTCACAGATACAGGCAGGTGGTAGCTAATCAGAAGTGGTCTAACCCCCTAGGAGACAAAAAAGAACTGAAAACCCGAAAGCAAAACCATTCCAGAACGAGATGGATTTTCACCTGAGTCGCACACAGGCAAAAATTTCAAATCAGAAAGGGGGGAAGAGCCACTGTAAACAATCAGATTTCGTGAAGCTGTCCTGTGATGATCCTACACCCCTAGGCAGTACTTGTAACTTAAAAAAAAGGCAGCTATTTTACATGGACATTGAAACACAACTGAAGTCAAACATTTGTCAACTTGTAAACACTGGAAAGCAAAGTTGGCAGAAAGGTAAAAAAAAGAAGGAAAAAGAAAAGGAAAGGAAAAGAAATCCGAATACTGCAAATTGAGATCTACCCCCAGAAGCTGCAATTTGGCATTCTTCCTACAAAACAAGAGTCTATGTGGGAATTGAATTCAGCTAGAAAGGGTGACACACTTTGCATACTGAACAAATACAAAGTGAACAGAAATTATAACTTATTTATGAGGTTTTACAGAGTTCAAACTCGACTGAAAGTATAAAAATAAACTTGGACTTTGTTCATTCGGTTAGTCTTAGTGTCTGGAAGTATTTCTCTGAACCTGGTCTGTGCCAGTTGGGCAACACCAAGTGCGGTCTTCCTGAACCTAGATTTTTTTTTTTTTCTGAGCTTCCTAGATTCTTAATTTGGGGTCCTTTTGTTTGATTTTTAAATGGTTTCAGGGAACAGAGAGTCCTAGTTTGGCTGTGGGTTTCACCTTTTTGTCTCATTTTCTTACAAGTGAGTGCACAACAAAGGAACCCTTTCTATAAATCTATAAAAAGGAGATCCCACGTTGATCTGCTTAGTTTTTTTTTTTTTTAAAGGCAAAAGACACTAAAGGAATGAGATGTGTGTTTGTGTGTGTGTGTGTGTGTGTGTGTGTGTGTGTGTGTGTATGAGATATTGGAGATGCTCTGGTGAAGCTGTTGTGTCACTTTTTATTTTGATCTTTGCTGGTATCTCGTCACCCATCATGCTTTGCTCTCGTTCTCCTTTGTTTGTGTGGCATCGTTGGGGACCGTCTTGACTTCAGCTGGCGCTGGCTTCGTTTCTGTCTCCTGGCACTCCGGCTTTGCTTCTACAGGACCCTTCCTGCGGAGAATCAGGAAAACAGCACTGAGACCACGGTCTGCAGTAACGCACCCTCTGGCCAGTTCCTCAAAGGGGGCTCCAGTTAGAGCACTGGTCTCCAAACTCAGCTGCACGTCAGGATCACCTGGCATCTCTAAAAATCACTGATGCCTGGGCTGTGTCCCCAGAAATCCTGATTTAATTGGTCTGAACGTGGTGACTTTTAAAAGCACCCAAGTCGTTCTAACTTGCAGCCAAAGTGGAGAACCTCTGAATCAGCGGAAGGAGCCCTTCCGGCCCTAATCTGATGCAGGGCCTCCAGCTTTACCTGGGGTGGTGCAAGTGCAGCAGGTGCAGCCTTTTCCTCACCCTGCATGGCTGCGGCGGCCCAGCTTGGTATGAATCATGTATGTTGGGCTCCCTGGTACTGATTCCGGAGGGCCCTCTGCAAACCACCTGTTCTTGCCTGTCCTCGCCCCCCCACCTCTGTGCTCTGCCTTTCCTGGTGATGCCTCTATGGCTTGCCCGGGCAGGGTAAGAAAATGCTCTGTTACCGAGGCAGCTTTCCATGGGAGTCGGGTGAGAGGCCAGAGTGGGCTGCCGGCCTGCAGGGGAGCTGAGTGGGGTGGAGTGGGCGGGGCTGTCCTTTTATTTTCTGACAGATTCGGGGCTCCTGGCGAGGGTCCCCTTGCTGCTCTTGGTGGCAGCACCTCTGCTTATCTGGGAGCAGCCACAGGAGCCTCTATAAAAGCCTCTGTCTGACTCTGCCTCTATCAGTCCCAAGAGTGAGAATCTGGTTTAAGGACGCACCAGAGCAGACTCAGACCCCAGCCCCAGCTGGTGCCCCTGCATCTTGGCCTCACACTGAAGAAACCTGTAAGCTGAAGGACCTGGCCTCGAACTTGGAAGACCCAGCGGTCACTCAGTGCTTGGGAGCTCTGCGTCTTCCCAGTCACTCAAGGGCAGGAGAAGCAAGGGTGGGTGTGTCGGTTGGAGTGTGACGGGGCCTCCTGGACCACACAGAGCCTCTCCCCACACGAGCCTCAGGGTCTGCCTCCTTACTTCCCGAATACCCGTGCCATTCTGCTGGGGACTCGGCCTTGCCCTGGATGACACACAGCCTGCGGGCCCCAGGGTGGCCGATCAGGGCACCTTGACCTCCTTTAGCTCACTTCCCAAGCTACGCTCATCCGTGGCCCGAATGCAAAGGCTCCTGCAGGGACGACAGACGCCACTGCTAGGACGATAAGGATAAAACCTAATTAACGTGGCCTAATTAGTCAGCAGGCGGCTGCCTGCCGGGCCTGCTGCCTGTGCCCACGCTCTGCCTCGGCCCAGCCCCTGGCTGACAGTCGCCTCGGAGAAGCTCTGGAGTAGGCTGAAGACACATCTAACAGGGAGGACACAGCACAAACGCACACCACCACGGGACACCCCCCGACGACAGTGGACAGAGAGAGGCCGTACTCGGTCTTGGCTGGCGCAGGAGGAACAGCGCCGTCGGCCGTGGAAGGAGCAAGCTCAGGGGCTTGTCCACTGGCCCCGGCGGCGGGAGCAGGAGAGCCCAGGGCTGCAAAAACATCCTTTGCAAGGTCAATATCTGGGGTCTTGAAGTTCCCTTCATCCATTTTAAAGTCCTCGCCCTGGGCAGGGTTTGTGGTGCTGATGGAGGCCGCCTCGCTCTTCGGGCTGGCGAGGGCCCTGGCTGCCTCGGCTGGGCTCTTCGCGGTGCCGGGCTGGGTGGGCTCAGGGTCCGGACCTTTGGTGCCGGGAGCCTCCTGCTTGGCCTGGGGGGCTTCTGGGGTGGGGGTCGTCGGTGCCACCGCTAGGGGACCGGCTGCCCCTGCCGGGGGGGGGACCGGCTTGCTGGCCGGAGGGGCCTTGGGGGCCTCGCCTGCACTGGCAGGGGCGCTGGGGCTGAGCACGGCCCCCTGGTTTGCCAGGACGCTAGAGGACAGGTTGCTGGCGGCGGGGGCTGAGGTTGGGGGGTCGCTCAGGTCAACGAGGGGGGCGACCTTGGGGGCTGAGGCTGGGGGCGGGGAGGTGGCGGCGGCACCGGGCCCCTTGGAAGGGGTGGCCTGGCCGGCGGGCACAGAGTTTGAATCAGGGGTGGCCGTGGCCACGGGGGCGATACTGGAGGTGAGGGTGGTGGTCTCACTGGTGGGGCTGTTCTGAGCAGTGGCAAAGGTTTCGGTGATAGTGTCAGAGTTAGCGGTGACGGTGGTGACAGAAGGCAGCATGTCCTCAACAGTGGCTGTGGTGTCAGCAGGCAGCCTGTGGGGAGGACAGGAAGTAGAAGAGATAGACGATGAAGCTGAGACGGACAGAGAAGCCGGGAAGGGCGGAGGCCAAGGCGGGGGCCGGGGGCTGGCATGCGGGGAACGCACAGGCATGGACACAGGCCCACAGAGAGAGGAGGACGCGAGAGGAAGCACACGCCCAGGCGGGCAGAAGAGGACACAGGAGACAACAGAGAACTCGGCAGTCTAACAGGGCCTGTCACCTTCCTCCCTGCTGACTCCCCTCCCGATCTGCACGGGGCTCCCTTCCCTACGGCCCTGGCGGCCCTTTCGGACCCCTGCCTGCATCTCGACTCAGGGAGAGGCCAGCTGGAGCTCAGCGTCCACCACCGCAGGCGTCATAGGTCCCTGGGGAATTGGGCCCACCTGCCCCGGAGACGAAGAGGGCTCCACGTGGTCCCTCAGGGCTGTGGGTGGTCCAGCCAGAGATTTTGTGCTTCCATGAAACTCCATTTCCTTCAAACCCACAGGACCCATGATACCCACGTGGTCATTACCATCACAGCTGGATGTGGCTTCTGACCGAGGGTCCCCAAGGCTTCTGAGACCAGGAGAACCAGGGAGCTTTTACCAGGGCCCCAGCTTCCCTTGCCCTTTTAGGAAGAATGCAGAAAACTCTAGAATTCTTGGAAATCCTAAACAGAATCTGCTAAGCTCAGCCTCTCTCAATGAAGTTTTGTCTCCTTAAGCCATTTCCAGAATGTGTGTGTGACCTGGGCACAGGGTCTAGGGATCCCACGTACGCACGGAGGCTTTAAGGCATCCACAGCCACCCAGGTAGAATCAAGAATGCCTCGTGTCTAGGGAGAGAGTGGGGTCAGGCGCTCCTGGCCCAGCACTCCAGAATGCTGGCCTGCCATGCTCGGCGGGGAGCCGTGGGTGGGAAGCATGGAGCTGTGCGTAGGGTGATGCGGTGGGTGTGAGGCTCTGCCGAGGAGGTGGCAGCCCGACCCGCCCACGTACTCGGGCTCCGTCAGCGGCGTGGTCTCGTTGGGCTCTGTGTGTTTCCCTCCGTCGTGGTTTGGGGTCCGCTCCTCCTCAGTTCGCACCTCCACGATGGGTTCCTTGGACTCATCTTTCCTGTGGAGACAGCTCTGCTGGCTCCATCCCAGGGAGCTGGGGGATGCAGGGGGCTCCCGGGGAAGCCAGCTACAGCTCAGGCACCTGTGCCTGGCCCGAGGCTGGGGGGTGGGGGGGCGGTGGGATCCAGAACCAGAGTCAAGTGCGGCATCTCAGCCCCCGCTCTCGCTAGCTGTGTGACCTGCTCACCCATACCTCCGTTTCCTCACCTGGAAAATGGGGCAAATAACAGTTTCTACCTTGCCTAGACGTTATGAACATTAACTGAGATAATGGATATAAAGTGCTTAGCACAGTGCCTGGCACAGTTCAGTGCTCAAGTCATCTATATTCGTATACACGTAAGTATGTACGCGTATGTGTATGTGTATACATAAGTACGAACACGGATAAGTATATGATGTATATATAAGTATACGTGTACATATATGTACGTATGTATACGTGTAAGTATATGATGTATGTATACGTATAAGTGTATACGTATATGTAAGTACATACGTGTATAAGTATAGCTATACGTATATGTAAGTAAAACATGTATACGTATGTGTATATGCATGTACATACATGTATAAGTATATGATATATGTATATGTATATACAGTGCCTGGCATGGGGTGGTGCTAACAACTTATTTCCTTGCTCCGTCCCTTCTCGCCTTGCTCCACCTCAGCCGCACCCAGTGACAATCTGTGAAGGTTCCTGCTATTTGGCTCAGGATCTGTTTCTCCAGAGATGCTGGAGCACATCCTCCAGGAGGATGCTGGATCATCCTCCAGGAGGACAGGTATTTTCATCTGCTTTGTTCACTGCTGTCCCCTAACGCCTGGGGATGGTGCCGTGCCCGTAGCGGCTGCGCCATAAATATTTGTTGAATGATGGATGTATGAACGGCAGCAAGGCAAGTGTGTCTCTCAAATGCTGACCCCTCCCTGGTAGCTCCCCTCCAGGCTTAGCTCTGACAATTCCCCTCATTTTGACCTACGTAGGGATTTCAAACGTCTATGCGATTCTAGTTGTGGGGTTGGGTCCAGGTGTCTGCTTTTTAAACAGGTACCCCTGAAGACCCTGCTTTGAGAGACAGTTCTCTAATGCTCTGCTCCTCTCGGGGTTTCCAATGGGGAAGCTGAGGTGGCTCCCTTGCTGGGCCCCAGGCCGGGGCAGAGTCTAGCACTCCACAGCAGCGGGTGGGTCTGCACTCACGAGAAGGCGGCTTTGCCCTCCTCCATGTCCTTGCCCTTGGCTCCAGGCCCGGCTTTTCCGCACAGGTTGACGGCGATGCACATGAGCAGGCCACACTTGTTCAGGAAGTAGCAGGTGACGTCCACGGCCACCAGGAGCAGAACGAAGGTGACGACAAGGATGCCCACGATGGCGCCCGTGCTCAGGCCTGAGGTGGGGCTGCCGTTGGCTTGGTGGGGAGGGAGAGAGGGATGGTGTTGGTTAGTACACTGAGATGCAGACCTGGACCTGCCGAGCAACAGCCCTGGGGGTGGGGTAGAGCCCACAGGACGGCTGTGGCATCTGTGTTCAGAGTGACACTTTCCCTGGGGCCTTTTTACCCCCAGGTGTTGAGACAACAGGGTCTCTTTCTATCTTCAAGAGGGAGGGATGGCAGCCTCCTCTTATAGACCAGGGGACAAGGGCACAAGGCACCCACAAGTCAGGAGGAGACTGGGCACTGTGTCTCCATCCCTGCTCTCAACCCACACTCAGCTGGTCTCCCCGTGAGCCCTGGGAGCTGCCAGGGACAGGGTCCCAGATGGGGCGACAGAGGGTTCCCAGGGCTTCCTTTGGGCTTGTGGTGACGTCAGGCACAACAAGATGCCCCGTGCACCTCCGCGCTTCCTTCCCCCTCTTTAGGAGCCGCTCCAGAGGATCCCGACTTTGGACCACATCCTTCTTCATTGCACCAGGAAGACGAATGAAGCTCACTTACTCTGGAGATATAGGGGCCTCGCCAGGCCCAGAGGGCAAGGTGGACGGTCTGGGAATACTCACCATCTGGGAGCCAGGCACGCTTGGATCAGATTTCAGGAAACCCAGCCGACTCACCCAGAGATGCACGCATGCACGCACGACAGGCTCACTCACACAGGACACGTGCCCACCACAGACGGACACACATTCTCACCTCTGAGCAGCACCCAGCATCCCCGCTCTAGCTGGACTCACTTGAATGACTCAACCTCTGTGTCTTACTCCCTGGTGTCCATCTAGAATCCCCTGGGGGCCCTGGGCTATTGATGGTATCACAGAAGGACCCCAGGCTCGGCTCCATCGGACCCCCTCGTGATGGGTGCTAGGTGCCTGTGGTGGACCCCTGACCGCTTGGTGATTCCCACCAGCATCTGGGAGGCGGAAGGCTGCGCTGGGGGAAGCAAGGACCCATGCGGAGCTCTGTGGAAGCCAGTGTGGAAACCATGACCCCAGGCTGAAAAGTGGGTACGCTGCTTCATTTTTCTTCTTCTGGAAGGACAGGGTTCCAGAAGGGGCAGCCCCATCGTACCACCAGACCTTGTCTGAAGCTTCCTGTGTCCTCTGGACCCACTGGGGTCACCCAGGCCTATTGACTGGAGGCAGGAACTGTGGCCAACACAACCTGGGTCTCACTGGGCCTTTGCTGAATCTGGGCCAGGCTCAGGGGCCTCTGGCCACATCACGTGCCAAATGATGGAAAGAACAGGTAACTCAAGGTGACAGAGATGGGCCACACACTCTGTCTCCCTGTGGTTTGTGCTCCTGGGAGGCCCTCTGTGTGTCCCAGGGGCCCTGCTCAGGCATGGCGGGGCTCCTTCAACTGCTGTCCTATTCTGATGGCCCTTATTTCTAACTTCAATTCAGGGTATAGGCCACCGGCCAGCACATAAGAGACGACCACTCACAACCTAACTCCTGGCACCCAGGGCTCAGCTGGGCCTGCGCCGCAGGAGCCTCCTAGGATCTTGAATATTCATTTTTGGCTCCTTGGGACCTTGTTCTTGCTTCCCAGCCCCTCCTCAGGCTCCCCCACTGGTCCCTTTCAACCCCACACTGAAGACACAGCCTGTTCCCCAGGAAGGCCCGAGTCTGGCAACGGGCTCCATGCTCAGAGGACCCAGCTCTGGTCACTCTGTCTCTGGGCTTTGGCAGCAGGAAGCCGGCCACGGGTCCCTGCGGTCAGCTAGAGCCGGTCTTCTCCCCAGTAGCACACCGTCCACTCTGCTTCCCCGTGGTGCTCACACATCCACACACAAAAGCAAAGAAATACATGCAGGCCTTCCTGGTCTTCAAAATACCAAAGCTGCTTCCCTGAACAGGGAAGAAATATGGCCTTGGGCTTCCTCCCCATCCCATGACTCAGGGCTGGAGGCCACCTGACACCCGTACCCAATAGGTGTTAATTGTCTACTTCCTGCAGAAGGAGCCTAAGGTATGTCTGTGGGGAAAGAATGTCTGTATTTTTGGACTCAAAGGCACTAACACCATGTTCTGAGGTTTATACATAAATATGGTTTTAGGGAACTAGTCGTGTCTCTAAGGAAGAAAAATAAACCACTGCAAAGCTGCTCCGTGTGGGAGAAGCAGCCGTTATCCACCTGTGCTCTGGGCTCAGCAGACCCATCAGAGGGCTGCACTGCTCTGAAGGCCAAGGCCAACACCTCCAAGGGCCAGGAGGGCAACGAGACTGATAGAAAACAGAAGGTAGGGCAATGGTCTTCTCTCTCATTTGATAGAAAATTCAAATTCTTTCCCTTAGTCTAAAAGGTGCTACACGTGCTGTGGGCTCTCCCACTCCTCTGAGCATCATAACTCAGGGCACTGAGCCCCGCCCCCCACCCCTGTGCTCCAGCCGGGAGCGCCTCCATTCTACCTGCTCACCACGCCCAGCCCGTTCCTGTCAGAGCGCCTGGCTGACGCCTTGCCTGGAACCCTCCAGCCCCGTCACCTTGTGGTGGCTCTTTGTTATCCTGCAGGTTCAGCTCAAATGTCACCTTCTTGCAGAGGTTCCCCCCTCCCCTGCCCCGATCTCTTATCTACTCAGGCACCTCTAGCCAGTACCTACCACATTACTCTGTTTTATTCTCTTCTTACCACTATCTGCCATTTTCTGTTCATTGACATGCTTTTTATCTGGCTGCCCCGCCCTCTAGAATATCCTGGCAGGTACCCTGTCTGTCTCTTGTCTCCCCAGCATCTAGGACAACCCAACTTACAAGAAACGTTCAAAGAATATTTGTTGAACAAAGGAACAGTGTTTAGCCTTGGAGATAAGAACACTGTCTCCAAATATTTAAAGGTGTGTCACGAGAAGGAAGTAGTCTTATTCAGTGTCCCTAGTGGATGGCAACTATGGGGGTAGGAGGCAAACTTGAGCTCACATGAGACAGAACTAACACACAAGAGCTATTTAAGTGTGGTGTGAGCTGCCTTGGAAGAGCTCCCTGTTGCCAGAGGCATTCAAGCAGAGACTGGAAAATCCCTTGGCCGGGATACCGTAATGCTCTGGATGAGTTTCCTGCACTGGGAAGAGCCTAGGATAGAGGATGTCTTCAGGTCCTCTTCAACTCTAAGAACCTGTCATTGCATGTGAGATGTCCTACAGTCCCCAGCACAGGGTACAGATTCCCTAATGTCCATGTCCTCCACAGTGTGTACTGAGCAGGACTTTTTCCTGCAAGACAATTGGTAGGTCCCATCTTTATTCATTGATTCTTACAATTTTATCTTTAGTTGAAAAATAAATACTTTTTAGCATAATGTTTCTCCACCTGCAGCAGAATTCCTGGGGTGCTCTGTTAAGAATTCAGATTCTGGGGATCCCCCATTCCACCAAGTCAGAATCTCTGGGGGTGAGGCTCAGGCTCAGGATTTGATGGAGCACCCCAGTGATTCTTATGCACCCCAGACTTTGAGGACCACTGTTTCTAAGTTTTCTGCCTGCATTACAATGAATAACAGCTGTTCCTATGACTCCCCACCCAAGGATGAGTTGTGCAGTCTTACCTGGTGGCCCTGACCTAACTGATGTACTGGATGGATGGAGAGAGAGCAAAGACTTATCCCCAAGGGACCACCCAGTTCACCATTAAGAGTCTAGACTTCCAGAGGAAGTGAGGTACCCCTCAAGCTGGAGAAAGGATGTGCGGAGCTTTTACAAAAAACTGTAAATAAAGGAAACACCGGATGCAAATGAAAGGGTATCCAAGTCAAGTCAACATTCATTACCTCTTGGCGGCTGTTACAGAATTGTTTAGTCCAGGAAACTAGAAGGACAAAGGTTATCTCCTGCATCCTGCTTAACATTTTACAAAAGGAAAAGAAAACAACTTTGGGGTCTATCTTTGCATGACCTTCCCCTGACCTCTCCTGGCTACCCCAACTGCACACCTGCATACCTAGAGTGCTTCTTGGGAGCAGCTCCTCCACAACCTCTGGGCTTCGAGCTGCGCTAAACGGTGGGGTTATGAAGCTGGGGCTGCCCATCCTCTGTGGTTCCTGGTCCGGGAGGTGTCGGCACTGAACACCTGGCTTGCCCAAGACTGAGACCTACAAGTGCCTATGCTCATAAATGCCTCAAAATGGGAAGATATCTCCCACCTTACAGTTGAGGGGGCCCGAGTCACTGTGTCGCGGGACATCAGTGCAGAAGTGTCCCCTCCTGCCTCCGACTCTCGGAACCATTAAGCTGAGGTTCTGGTTCACTCGTCTGCTTGTTCCTTCCTGGAATCTGCTGAATAGATGGCTGGTCTTGGGGCTTTCAGGAGGCATCCAATTAAGTGTGATTTTGAACAGAATAGGGCTTGCCAATGAGACCCTTCTCTTAGATTCTCTCTGTCACCACGTCACTCTGTGAAGCCTCTGATATGAAGTCGTGAAGGGAGCCGTGCAATCGGGAGAACTTGCAACAGAGTTGTGGTTCTGGTGGCCCAGAGTGTGCCCCTGATCCCAAGGTGACCACCTTCTGGCTCTGCAAAGGCACTTGCCCCTCGCCCTGTCTGCTGGGGAAAGTCCAAGGAGGCGGTGACCCACAGCAGCTCTTAGGAGAGCTGAGAAAACTGCATCACTCCTCATGAGGAAGGGAAAGCAATTCCTTTGGCTAGAACTCCACTCAGCAAGCTACGAGTTTGGGGTCCAATTTAAAGGGCTCTCTGGGGCAATCAAAGTAATCCAGGTACCTGTGAGGTGGAGGCAAAGGGATTTTGGCACTTTGTAGGATACACAACTATCAAATAAAATCCAAACACGCTGGTGAGTTCACATGAACTGTTATTTCCTTTAATAATGCGAAGGTGTAACCTTCATCAAGGCCTCGCTGATTATCTGCACAACAACGTTAGCATTCTTATTAGTAGAAAAACGTGATCCACACCTGCCGTATAAATATTCCAAAAAACGAGCAGAGAAGCCCTGTGGCGTGTCGAGACTGGGCAGCACTGAGACAGGGCGCAGGGGCAGGGCGGCTGAGCGGGGCAGCGAGCGTTCCCTCCTTCAGGGCCTGTCTTAGGGGTTCCCGGCAGGGCTGAGGGCTGCAGCCACCATGAGAGAACTCAGTGTCCGGTGGGAGCGGGCGTGCCTGAATGCTGTCTCCCGAAGGGCATCCCTTACAAAACATGGGCCTGTCTGAATGGGGCCAATGCAATGACCCTAAAGTTGCTTCAGCTGAGGCCTGCTTGGCCCAGAATGAGCTGAGGGGACAGAGTCATGGATGTCAGGCCTCCCCACACTTCGGGCCAGGTCTTCAGAAACACAGACATAGGCCTTTGCCTATGGGACTGGGACCAGGGTGGGGCAGACCTCTGAGATGGGCACTCCTGGGTGAATATGCAACTTCTGCCGAAGACGATACCAAGAAGCCTGCCGGGAGTCAGGGGACAGTGACGGGTGACCTGCGTGAGGACCACCTCTCCCTCCTTTGCCCTCCTAATGGCCCTGGGATTCTACGCCGGGCCCGGAGGCACCATGGGCCTCTTCTTGATACTCTGCCTTGTGCCTAAGAACCGTGTCTGCTCCTGCTGCTGTGGTGGGACGGGAGATCGGGGATCCCGGGGGAGAGGTTCATGGCGGGGCTGGAGGCCAACGGGGCTGGGGCGACAGGCGCTGCCTGGCTGAGCTGTTGGGACAGCTGTAGCCTGTGGCCTCCGGTGTGTGTACCTGACCCTCTAAACTGCCAGCGCTGGGGACACGGGCCTGTGCCCACTGACACGGGCAGCTCTGCCCTGAAGACCATAGGATCATTTGGATTCCCAAAGAGAAAGGCTCGTCTTTGAACATTAAAAAATAACAACAGAACCAAAAAGTAAAGAAACCAAAAAGAACAAAGATCAAACTTCTGTGGAAATGCTCAGAGATGAGATATGTGGAATGATATGTGACCACAACGGAGGGGGCAGTTTTTATTCAGGAGAAGGTACCCCCGAGCTCAGACACTGACGCCCCTGAGCAGGATTCACCCGAGTCTCTACGGGGAACTTTAACAAATGCACCTCACCTCCTCTCCTGGGCATGTCGTGGGGTACCCCCAACAGCAGAGGGGCAGCTGGCTTCCACCAGAATTTTTAAAATGTCACTGAAGCCACTGACCGACAGGGGGTCGGGGCACTCGGGCAGTATGACAGGTTGGCTGGGTTCCAATTTATGGGCACTCTGGGCTGGCTCTGCCTTGCGCTCTACTGAGCACATGTGGGGAGGGGGGCGCGACTCACGCCAGGCTCACAGTGGATGCTTCCAACCTGGGGGACTGATGCTTACGCGATAATGTGGGTCACAGTTGGGCCACATCCGCCAAGACACGAGGTCTGTGGCTGATCTGTAGCCATGCAGCAGGTATCACCCTGACTGGGAGACATGCACCTTCCAGAGCCCACAGGTGCTGGGCACGTCCTAGGGTGGCCCTGTTCACAGAGCCAGCGTCGGGTGCTGGTTATACTACCAGGACCAAAGCGCCTCCCAGGATGCTGGATCAGCCCCAGAAAATACTCAACAAATCCGAGTTCTTCCGCTGCATGGGCAACAGGGTGACTTACTTTGCCCATCATGCCAGCAAAATGCTCTGGCAAATCGCAGCAGGCTTACCAGGGGCACTTAAATGCGAGCGAAGCCAACTACTTATTGAAGGGCAGCAGAGGAGCACAGGGTTACAATGGGGACACGGGGTGATTTTAACAATCTGATGCAAGCTTTAGAGAGTACTTAGAAATCCTTCTCTGCTACATCATTTTCAGGTAAGAATCAAAAATGCAACCAGTAGCAGATGTGCAGAAACTTTTCTGTAAACCTAGTGTAATGGTTTTTTGTTGTTTTTTTTAATATATATTATATAGAGAGAGTTTAAAGAGAAGAGCTCCCAAACATTTTTATACTGCTATGAAAAAGGGGGCAAACTCCTTATGAAGTGGCACAAAAGTATCTGTGAAGGGTAATAAGTCTGGAGGTCCAGCTTTTTCCAATTGCCAAACCTTCCTCTTCCACAGAGAGCTTGGTGGTGTGGCCATGGCAGTCCTGACAGATTCTTCCAAAGGGGGCACTGATCATTGTCATAGGAACTGGGCTTTTAGGCAAATTTAGTTTTTTGGCATTCAAGTTCCTAACAGAGCAAGAGAAGAGTCACTGCAGAGAAAAGCAATGAGACAAAGGTGTAGGACGCGGAGGAGCCTCCCAAGGTCGCTGCAGGTGCCAAGCAATGGGTCCCCAGAGAGAATGTGGTTGTTTAAAAACAAATGTGGCAGTGGGGATGTCCCAGTGACGTCCAAGGTGATATGTGTGACGACAGACACAGGAAGGGGAGGGGGGAGGAGGAAAGAGAAGGAAGAGACAGAAACAGAGAAAAAAAAATAGATAAAAAGAAAAAAAGAATAGGTCAAATATAGAAAATGCAAGAATCAAAGGTTAATTCAACTTTGTAAATTAAACTGACAAAGGTTAGAGAAGAGTTCAGTGCGGTATTATCACCATAAGGCCAGTTCCGAAGCTCAGCAAGGCCAGAAGCAGCACAGCAGGGTGAATTCAGGGGTTAGGGGTCAGCGAGCAAATGAAACTAAAGTGAGAGAACAGAAGCCTCCACAGGCAAATACAAGAGTCTGATTAGGAAAGTGTTACCTTTGATAAGGGGAGGTCTCTAAGATGCGGTCAGGAGTCTCCCCACGGCCTTCTAGTCTCTAGAGCTTTTTACACATTGGGGTAGAGATGCATCTGATCACTGTAGTATGTGCAGCAAACTGTATGCAAGGATGGGGGCCACCTTTTCAGCAATAAATCGGACTCTTCTTCCTATTGTACAATCCCCCCACCCATAGCGCTCTTAAAGAGAATCTAGTTCTGCACCTCTCACCTCCACCACCCACTGACCAGAGAATTCCATCGTGAACGTACATCTCGTAATTCAGAGGTTTTATTCGCAGGTCCCAGAGAAGTCCAACCAAGCAACCTCCTTCTAAAACCTATGCAGTAGAGGCCGAAGCCCTCTTGGGGAGGTGAGTAGCCCCTCCAACCCTCCCCTTTAACTGGAAGCCTGGGAGATTAGCCAGAAGGACTGTGACAACTCCGGTGGGCAGGACCCGGGGGACTGGTCTTCCCAGAATTTCTGTATCTGACATACAGTGGCCCCAACTTCTCCAACCCCAGAAGCTGATGCCACTGGCAGTACCCAGCCTGGGAACGCAGTGTGTCGGAATCACCACCTACGAAGTCTTACCCGAGGAAATAGATGCCAGGAGAAATCTCTCTCACTGCAAAGGAATCACTCAAGGCTTCTCACTCCCCCATCTCCTAGGTGCCCCATAAAAGCCGAGCAGATCTGGACACTCCCACCAGACTGTCAATTTCAGGGAAAAACTGACCCAAGAACGCAGAGAAAGAAGGGGCAGAGAATAGAGAGGGCCACCTCTATTTGGACAGCCTATGAAGCAGTCAGGAGAACATTGTTTACAGTCACAACCAGATGCCTTGGCTTCATCACTGACCACGTGACCAGTGCCTGCAGAGAGACACCCACCCTAGACTATGCTAAGGGGTCTCCCTGTCAATGCAGAGGGGAGGACCACTGACACTTCTCAGCTATGGCCGCCAATTCCCTGGGGGCCCGCACACATCTATCAGACACACACACTCATGCACAACCAACCATCGGGAAGCACATACTGATCTTACTTTGTTGCTGCTCGACTAACCCACTTCCACACACACAGCCCTGTGTCATAGTAGCCCATGTCCTTTCTGGCCTCTCTCCCTCTGGAAAGAGCAATCGTGATCACTGAACTGAGAGCTGGGGGCAAGCACTCTAGACAGGACAGGCATAATGGAGGCCAGACGAAGGCCACCGGGAGGTTGGAGCATCTTCCTACCACACTTGGACACTGCAGAGCGTTTATGGGGACCCCTCCACTAGGCTGCAGCTGTATGTTCTATGCCCACCTCTCCTGCCTGTGGTTGGCATCTGGCTGCTCTGGAAAAGCAGAGAGGGACGATGAAGATCTCCTTCTGCTCCGAGGAATTAGGTCATTGAGGAGACTGGCCATCAGCAGCAAGCCAGCTGGGCCGGAAAGCAGAACTCTCACTTTATTCCCACACTTGAGTTGGTCCTGGATCCCTAGAGACAGATCTGCATCTCCTGGGAGAGCTGCTCCCATCCCGGCCTCTAGCAGACTGGACTGCCTTTCATGGATGGGGGTTTCCAGCGTCTACTTTCTCCACTTGTTCTGTTTCAAGTGGCTCAATTTAATCTTTGTTTCAATTGAGAGGCCCTTGGCAGAGAGGATTTTTAACTAACTAACTGGGCACCATATGTTCCTTCTCTCGGGGTTCCCACAGAGAAGAGATTTGGACCACAGTTGTGCAGGTAAGCAAGCATCAGATAGAAAGTGCTTAAAAACAGTTACGTGGTCCTTGTATGAAATGGTAGATAGCAGATAAGGTCTCGAAAAAGGATCCTTCCTCAACCAGCATCCAAAGCTTGGCTGGAGCTGGGGTCTTTCCCATCTGAGGGGTCCCACGGACTGGCTTATCATCAGTCCTCCCAGGCTGAATGACACAGGACCTTCACTCAGGAGGCTTGGCCAAGCCTTCCTGGGGGTCCAGTCCATCTCAACCTACTGCACAGCTAGGTACAAAGCAAAACTAAGCTTTGCATGGGCAACCGATCATGAGGATGGCTGTAAGCAAGCGAGTTGTCAGGGGCTGTTCAGGCACATTAGGAGGTGCGGCACTTGTGCATTAATTCAAAGCGGGAAACTCACAGAAAGCAAAGCCGTCATACCTGGGATGGCTGTGGGCTGGGCCGAGGTCCTGAACACAAAGTGAGCTGCTTTGGACTTTCCCTGCTGGTTCTCAGCCACCACATAGACCTCGTACTCGGCATTCCAGTCCAGGGACTTGAGCATGACGTGGTCACTGCCAGATGGGAGCCTGATCTCTGGTTTCCATTCGGAGGAGAGCTTCTGGGAGAAACCGGCAAGAAAGATACAAGACACCAGAAAGCTTTAGATGAAATAGCTGCTAAGACCAGCTAACAGGAGGAACATAAGGGATTGTGCAAAACAGAAATAAAAACCAAAGATAGGACATGGTCTTTATTTTTAACCAGCCTGAAAAACCCAAAGGTAAATGATCACGCAGGTCAGGAGGTCAACCGTGCGTGCCTGCAAATACAAACAGCGGCAGACTGCCAGTGTGGCATGGGGCCAACTCTTCAATGTCCTGTGCATCACCTTGAGAGCATGCAGGGACCCAAGCTACACTCTGGAATGCTGGCCCATGGCCTAAGGATGACCTAGAAGAGTAATCCAACAACTGTGTTTCTTGTCCTGTTTCAGAATGTTGGTCACACTCAGGTGTGTGACTCACCTCCCTGACATGGGAACACTGCACAGATTCCACTTTTATTAAAAATAAAAACTATCATTTATGGAGCACCCACTACATGCCAGGCATTGGACTAAAGGCTTTCTGCACATTTTCTCACTGCATCCCTACAACAAGCCTGCCAGCGCTTCTGCCAGGCCCTTACTAAAGCTGATGACTGGGAAGGGAGGGAGAGGTCAGGTGACTTCCCCAAGCCACATGGGCAGTCGAGCTGTGGCCAAGAGCCTCTGGGCCCAAAGCCTCTCGTAGAAGGGAGCTCAACACACATCTGCTGCACTGAACTGGATGGTCCTTTTCCATGCAGTGTGACCTGGTCTCTGAGACTGGAGCTGGAGGTGTCACAGGTGTGAATTCTTCTGTCAGGTCCAAGGCTGAGGTGCCCAGAGTGCCTACAAGGTACAGTCAGCTCAGCAGAGCACTGCCCAGGGCATGATTTCAGGCACGAAGCTGGAGTTATAGGTGCCCCTCTTTTCTCGAATGTTCTGTCCAGTTCTATCCTACACGTTTGCCAGTGAGTTTGTTCTGGGTGGGAGACGTTGACCCATGTCTACTGGATATTGGGCTGCTCCCTGGAAGAGCAGAACATGCTAGCAGTGTCACCTGGAAGGTGGTCTAGCCCGTGGCTGAGGCTGGAGGAAGAGTTACATTCCAGGAGAGCCAGCCATCTTCCCAGAAAAATGCTTTGTACCAGCCAAAGAGATGCCTTTAGGAATGGGATAGCACTCGTGTCATGGCCATGACCAGTGTGGGGAAATGCTGGAAGGGGGCACTCGTGACCTCAGAGTCTAACTGGAAGCCGGGCTATGGCTCTAAGTTGGCTCCTGAGAGTGTCAGCATGTGCCCCATTTTAATTTAAAACGAAGAAATTCAGCAGTTTTTGTACTCTTTCTCTGAAAGGCTTCTTTCCTTGGCAAACAACATTACAAAAGAGAGAGCCAGAATATAAAGCAAACATTACGTTACATAATACATATTAATAATATATAATAATAGTAATGTTCAGCAAATATTAGGATTTTGAGGTGGAAGAGAGAGGACAGCTAAGGTTGTCGAAGTCTGACATATCCCAGTGTTTTGCCCCAATTGTCTTTTTAAGGCAGGCCGGCCTGGCACAGCTGGGACGGCTCTTCTGGAACACTGACACCTGATGTGGCCTCATAAGGGAGATATTTCCAGCCCCAGCCTGCATCATAGCAGTGATTATCACAGTTACCATGTACAGAGTTTTCCAAGTGTCAGGCACATTTCAGGTTCTTTGCTTATTTTATAACTAATCTTTACAACAGCTCGATAAGCTCTCCCCATTTTATTGATGGAGAAATGGAGATTATGGAAGACTGGGTGACCTATTCAGGTCCCAAAGCTGGAATTGGGTCCCATGTCTGTTGGGCCGCATCAGCATAACAACACATAATAACATCCTCCCCCCACACTGCCCACTTCCAGTGGGCTCCATGGGACCACGTGCCCAGTCCCTGCATCTTACTCCACGGCAAGGAAACCACAGGGACCTCTCAGATGGTGGTGCCTCTGGGCTGGGCCTTAGGAAAGTCAACTGAGGCTCCTCCTCCAACATCAGGCTCACACCGGACTTCACAGTTAAGTAGGAGAGGGCTGAGTGGACTGACAGGCGGCCCAGCGGCTGAGACGTGTGCCCGGGAGCGCTCTGTGCTGTACGGACTCTCCGTAAACCTAACCGGGTTAGGGCTCCCACGGCACTTCAAGCAGGGCTGATCAAAAGGCAGAGAGGGAGTAAGTCAAACTTCCTGGGAAAAGCCTATTTGGGGGGCTATCTGAAGAAAGAAAACTCCTCTCAAGTTCATTATTTTCTACAGGCAAGAAATCCTAGCAAGAGGCTATTTCCAATGCTCAGAGGCTGCCTCTAAACCTCTCAGAAATTGGTTGTGGAAGGCAATGGCCAAGGGTCATTCTAAAACCAAAAAAACCCCAAAAAACCACAATGGGATGATTTTCAGTTTGGGGGTCGGGGATGACAGGTGGAATGTCAGAAATCTTAGATGGGTGGTGGGCAAACCCAGAAGAAAAGGCTTAAGGCCAGGCTCACTGGTAGCCGGACAGCAGGGTGACAACAGCTCAGGTGGGCTGCACGAGCACTGGGGGTGGGGCGAGGGAAGGAGCTGGTTTAGGACCTGAGGCAGTCCAGGCCGGGGGCTAAGGACCCCATCTCTTCAGGCACACAGACCTGGATTCAATCCCTGGCTGCCTGGCTATATGAGTCACGCGGTCACTGACTGCATAAGCCTCACTTACTTCCTCTGTAAAGTGGGGATAATCATTAAGACCAACTTCGTAGGGTTCCTGGGGAGAAGAAAACGCATGTGATCATGGGCCTGCATGCCTGGCCTATGATACACACTTTATCCAAGTGTGATTATCAGATATCAGTATGTTATTTGCAAAAAGTACTGGGTGATGGCAAGATAACTTCATAGAATAATTTAGGAAGCAGAAAAATCAATCATGGTATGGATTTGTCGTCACCAAAATCATTTTAGAGGTTTTAAAATGGTCTCAGTGTGTTTATCCATGCTATACGTAGCACAGAGGACCATATTCAATATCTTATGATAAACCATAATGGAAAAGAGTATTAGAAAAAGAATGTATATATATATATATATATATATATATATATATATATGTATAATGGAGTCACTTTGCTGTACAGAAGTAATTAACACAGTGCTGTAAATCAACTGTATTTCAATTAAAAAATATAAAATAGGGGACTGAAAAAAAAATGGTCTCAGTGTAGACATGACCTAAAGGCTGCAAGTCAATCCTGGAATGTAAAACCCTAACCTGGACCCAGGAGCCACCTGCCAGGCACAGAGGCCGCCCCTGCCCCCCTGGGCTTTGCACGCTGCTGCTCCAAGAAGGCAGGTGTCAGGGTTGCGGGGTGGTGTGAAGCCCGGGAAGGAGGCCACTCACCGCTCGGTACTTGACCAGGTAGTGTCGGATCGGGGAGCCGCCGTCATCCTGCTTGATCAGGTTCACCTTAATAGAGTTTCCATCCTCTCCCATCTGCCCTTCGAGCTTAGGTGCACTGGGTTCCCCTGAAACAGCCACGTAATTCGCATGACATTTTCATCCACAAAATGAAAATCCAATCCATCAGAATGGGATGTAGTGATGGGGTGGGGCTGGCCTCTTGCTTTCTCAGCAATTCAAATGGTTAAAAAGCAATGCATATAAAACTTTGAATTCCAGTTGGATTCCTCAGACTTAGCCCAAACTGAGAACGCCTTTTGGGAATGTTCTGGGAAACTGCCTCCCTACTAGCATAGTCCTTTCACCATTTTAGAGAGAAGTGTTGTTGTTTTTTTTTTCTGTCATGTGCTTGTATTTTCTTTTAGCTGCTCTTACAACTGCAGATTTAACTTTTATGAACCTGGTACATTTTGAGGAACAGCCTGAAATAGGGGAAAATGTAAGCATTTAAGGAGAAAACTTACACCCATCAAATAATTTTTCAAAGCAGCCCAGTTTTTTTCCCCTGGATATATGATTCATCCCAGTGGTCTAATCCCTAACTGGGGTGGAATGATGCTGCATTCTTGTGACCATCTTTGTATGAATTAAATTTTATTACTTAGATTCATTAAAAAAAATAACGAGTTTCCAGTTGTGATTAAGTAAAGCACGAGTTGCTGTAGGCAAGTTTCTTGTAAGTATCCTGCATTTGTGGCTCAACAGCCTGAGTGATAATCCTTGGTACCTTGTATTAATGGAACGATCATTAAAGTCTTTTTATTTGTGAGAAGAGAGAGGGAAATATGTCTTTAGCATTTCTCAACAGAAAAAAGTCAATGTTTCTCTTTTCCTTGCAGTAGAACTCTGAATCCAAGGTCGAGAAGAAAGATAAGCTTGTATGTGACAAACTACCAGGGCTGGGACGGTTCTTCAGGAAGATGCCGATTTACTTAAAGAGAAGCTATTTCATTAGTATATGTTGAAAGCAATGAGATGAGAGAACGTCTGTTATAAAAAGTTAAAATGAAGATTTAAAACACTTGGGAACCCTGTACTTCCTGTGGAAAGCATCTCTGTATCTATTTCATGACCTCAGACAGAAAATTTGGAGAGCCTATAAAACAGTTACCTTCTGGGTGGGTGGTCCTCGCTTGTTCTCTGGAAGATAGAATCACAGACATGGGATACGAGAGCCAGGGGAGGCTTGTCACCAGGCTTTGGGCCTCATCACCCACAGTGTACCTTTCGTAATTTAATGAGAAGGTTGCTGGTAAGGTCAGTCCAGCCCACCCTCCTCACCCAGCTACTCTGAGAACCTACAGTGGCTGAGTGTCCTACTTTTCCTTTTGAGGCAAGGAGGAACCAGAGACAAAGCTAACGAGAGCCCTGCTACTCGGCCTGGGCCGGCAGCACACACACCACCTGGAAGCTCAATTAACAGGATGGCAAGGCGATCTTGGTGCACATGTACTAGTCATGGGGACACATAAAAGCAACAACAGGGAGGCTGTGTAATCTTAATGTCTGAGGGATAAAGTATTTAGGAAAATTTGTGCTTATTATGTGTTTTCTTCAATCAGTAATTAAGGAAAAAGAAAAAGAAAAACTAAAAGATAAATGGGCTTCAGGCAAAGACCTGTCCTGCTTTTACGCCACTATCTAGCCACCAGCACCAACTACTCAGTGGAAAATACTTAGAGATTTGGTTTAGATAATGTCAAGGTGCGTATGCTTCTCAAATTCTTTTGGACCATTCTAAGTCTTAGATAATATTTCAATTATGTCTTATACCATTAGAGATATGCAGTGCCAAAAAGAAATTCAAAGTGGAGTATATTTTAGAGCAGGGAATGAGGTCTGTGTAGATTCAACAATGCTGAACAATGGAATAGGAGATGCAGTAGAACTTTACAAATTCTACTCTCTTGCTCAGTTAGAGTGACCACCTCGTCCTGGTTAGCCTGTGACTTTCCAGGCATTAGCACTGCAAGTCCTTTACCATGGACAAACCCTTAGTCCCAGGTGAAACGGGATGTTGGTGACCCTGGACTGAATGAAGACTTACATTAATCATTATAACTTTCTGTATTCAGAACTGCAACACTGACTCTGGGATTAATGGTCTCTTTGCCTTAAGAAGGAGGGAAGGAGGTGGCATCAGCGGTCCTTCCAACACACCCACCAGGCAAGGACCTAGTCCTTCCCCCGAGGCCTCCTAGGAAGGGAAATAGAGATTATTGCACTGGGGCTGCTCTGTCTGTACCTTCCTTCCTATTTTCTCTCAGATTTGAGCTGTATGGCTTTCCAAGTCTGAATCAATACCACAAAACAGTGAACCCTGCTTTGGGGGGAGTGTCTACTTAGAAGGGGCTTTCTCTGATGTTGTGAAGCTCCCTTTAGAACTGAATGCTAAGGATGCCACAGTGGAGCTCAGGGTGTCTAGTGCCTTGGCTAGGTCACTGCCTCAGTCTCCACATTTGCAAAATACCAGATGCTCCCGAGGGCTCCTCCTCACTCTGATATCACCGTGACACTGTGACAGTCACTGTGCTAGGATGAGTTATCAAGAACACCTTGGCTATTTTCATGATGCTGTAAAACACAGAACCCCAAATCTAGGATGTTCAGTCAATTTTAGGGAGATGCACCGCAAGTTCAACAATTCCATATCACTTAGGCACAGAGATGCCCATTTTTTCTACAATTTTAAAAAAGTTATCTCAAAAAATTCCTGTCTTTGAAAAAAAGACCCCAAGAGTCTTCAAAGTCATATGAACAAAAATCTAGCCAAGGAATCCCTGCAAAAACCAAGAGCCCTGATGAAGGTGCTGTCCTATTTTTGGATTTGTTTCAGAAAAAATATAGTGGGAATCACAGAGCAACCACTAAAAATTATACCACAGTTAGAACATAGTTCTAACATTTATAGAAGTTAGAACACTATAATTTGCCACCATTTTAGCTGAGTGACTACCACGTAACTCTGATGTGTATTGCTTTCTCATAGAATTTAGAGTATTTTATATCATATCATTTAGAGTACTTTAAAGATAATTTATTCATCAAGTGCACATTCAGTACATACTAAGTACTGGGTAGTCCATTAGGCTTTCGAGTTTCAAAGGTGATTAAGACAAGGTTTTGTTTGCCAAATGAAAAAACTTAGTTATTCAATTATTATTCAATTCTTTGCATGGTGGGGCCCTTGTACAGAACTCTAACCCTTCCTATGACAGTATTTCTAAAGGATGATCCTATTCAACTAATATCATAGAGATTTGGACCAACTATATGGCCATGCAACTTGTTGTAAGTACATACAGATGTGGAAAGAGCAATATTTGTTTAATCAGTTGTCTTACTCATCTTCAAATGTTTACTGGCAGCCAATTTTTTTAAAGATTAGAAATGGGGTTAAAGAAACGATTTCCTAAGCTCTCTGAAAAAATAATGTTCCAGCCACGCCTGAGGAGGGAGGGGGCTGACACCAAAGAAACGGGCCTGGCATTCAGGAGGCTTGCTGCTTTATTGAACACATTAAGAGAGGAAATTATTTAGAGGGTCCCAGCATACACTCTGTTCTGAGATGGCTGCTCTGATTGAAATCATTATGGGTAATTTCAGCAAAACCAATATTGTAATTATTTGTAAATGTTGGTTTGCAATTCAGCAGCAATCGGCAGGTGGCTCCAAGAAAACCCCTGGGGTTAATTATACCCTCTGAGTTTAGCTTCAGCCATGAGTCAAATTTTTTTCCCTAAATATTTTATGTAAAGACTAAAACAGTGGTGTTCGTAAAAATAAACCTTGTCAATAACAAATATGAAATATCAGGCAGTTCTGGTATTTTCTAGAAGAATGTGAATCGTGTATGCAAGAAAAAAAAAAAGAATGTACCAGAGAAACCACATACAGTCAAAAATATTACTGGCAGGTCCTATAAATTCCCCTTAGAAACCGTAATTGAAATGTGTATTTCTGGCCATGTAGATTGCAGGTTCTTCTTTGTAATTATGGTGCTACTGGCCCTAAAATCAGAGTCAGCTTCATGTCTTTCTCCTCGTCAGCAGAAGCCCTGGGACCAGAAAACTACTGCTGGATATCTGAATTCCACAACAAAAATTCTAACAAACCCAGGGCCTTTGAACAGCAACTATGAATTTTGGAAGGAAAACAATATTCTACTTCTCACTCAAAAAGCCCAAGGACCAAGAGTTGTATGTTCTGAATGAAATGCTGAGGGGCCAATAGGCTGAGACAGGCTGGACCTGGGTTCTGCCTTCACCCACTTTGTTTTCTCTCCCATCAGGACCCACACAGGGTTTGGTGCATCTGAGAAGAACCCAATGATGGTTATAGGGCCTGCATTAGAATCTTTTACTACCAAAAAGGATTGTCTGGCATTAAAAATACTGTTCGTTCTGTTTCTCCTAATGCCTGTTCCCCTTTACTGATTATTTATTATAAGCAATTTGAAACTGTTTTAAAAAGTCCAAAATGTATGATTAAGCTGTTCTGATATGACGCTTGCTTGATGTTTCCAATTCAAGAACATTTAAAATTACATCAAGAAGTTCGAAGTTTGATTGGTCCTTATGGGATCAGCAAATTACCAAAGGGAATCAGGACTCAGTTATTAGACCACCAACTCTCCTTCCTCAGACCAACCTCTTAGCCCTAATGTCAAACAGACGAATGTGATCTATGCCACATACACTCCTGGACCCTCAACATCTCCCTGATGCCTCTTTGGCAGCCTACCTGGCTATTCTAGTCTAAGGTGGTTTTCCAATACTCCCAAAGAGCAGCCTGCAGTGCTTGGACTGGCATCCATTTGTCTCGAGCATCGCTCCCCCCAGATCAGGCCTTTGGAGTAAAGTGTTCTTTTTCTCCTGAGTGCTTGTCTCTTAATTGTTAAGGATCTGCTGTGCTAGCATGACCTGACTCTATGCCATCCTAGTCCCTGGCTCTGGGGAGTGCTGGGGTACAGAACGAGCGGGTATGGGTGTGGCCATGTCCCCCACTTCTACAGAGTAAGGATGCTTGGCTCTCTGTGGCCAGGCTCATGGAGGCATCCAGTCCACAAATCTTCCCAGCGCGAGTTATCTTGGGAATTGTGAATGGGAGTGCGTGCTGGCGGGGGATGGGGGGGAGGCCTGGCAGCACCGAGGACGAATTAAACAGCAACAAATGAACTCTGACAGACCGAACCACAAAAGTACCAACTCCCTTCTCGTGGGTGTCATGAAAACACCAACAGATTCATTGATCAATTATCTCTGTTTCATCATCCTAAAAAGAAAATACAACCACAAAGGTATGGCTTGTGGTTATGGGGGCTGATCCAGGCTGAGGAAGTTAAGACAGAAATAACTGCCATCACCAACAATTAACTTGGCTCCTGCCTCCGAGGTCACAAGGTGGGTGCGTGAACATCTCCAATACTATTTCATGGACGTGAGATTCGTTATTAAGAAGTATGAGGCTCCTGGGAGGTTTCAGCCCTCATACTGGTAAACCCTAGGGAAACGGGCACTTTCTGAACCCCGTGGTCCATGCCCACAGGATTCGGGCTGATATACATCACTGCCTTGGCCCCTTCATGCTAGCTTTCTATCCTGGTAACCACCAGTGCTGGGAATCCTTAGGAATAAAGGCAATTAGAGCAGAACCCCTGGTGAAAAGTCTATGTCGACCTGCCAAAGACCGTGGCAATCCAGACACACAGCTGTAAAAAATAAAGGAGGGGGGTGGAAGGGATGGTTAGTGAAGTTTTCAATCTAAGAAGGAAGAGTGGGTGTTAAAGGGTTTAGTTCATCAGAATCAGCATTTCCTAGTACAAGTCAGTGTCAGTAGCTAAAGAAAAAAAGATCATTACAAATGAGTGGGGAGGGATCCATGCTCAAACATGCAGGACACGAACAGGGGGGTGCAGGGGGCATCTCATCACATACATGCTGGTGGGAAGGGTGTCCCATTTATGCAGAGTCCTCGGTAGCTGATGGAGGCATGGAGGAAGCGGGACCCGCAGTTATGTGTTGTCATGACACCAGAAATAAACTTTGGCATCAGGGGCTCAAATCTACACTCTCAACAAACCCATGCCTGTGCCCTTGGGCCAGATGTCTGAGCGTCCCTGCCCTGGACCGCTCCCTGCAGAGCTCTGTGGGCTCAGGGGCCAAGTGGCCCTGGGCTGTGCTCAATGCCTGTGTTCATCTCCTTCTGGATGGAAACCAAAGGTGCACGGACACCTGGCATATGTTAATCACATCGTAGGCAATTTTGTGGGGGGGGGCTGGGGGGGCGGAGGGTAGTGGACACTGGATGTAATCTATTGTGGGCATACAACCAACCCACTGTTCACTTAAACCCTCTTCATTAGGCTTAACTCACCTGAAACCTAGTAACTAATGCCCAGAGGAACCATCCCTAACTAAGATTTTTCTCCTCTGTAAATTTTATTTGCTCCAGCTTCTCCATTCCCTTCAATTTTATTATTAAAGGCCATTTCCTGCTGCTTGTTGCTCATCTGCGTAACCATCCTCTGTCTGCCCCCTTGCAAATGGCAGGAGAGGGGTGGTTTGATGAGGGGGTGATCACGTTTTGGAATTCCGCAGGCTCCCGAGGTGATTTTTTAGTGCTGGCCAAATTTTCTACTGACAGCCAAGACCACTGCTAAGGTGTGTTTCTAGGGCAACTGTGGGAAACACCTTCAAACACTTCTAGCCTTGCTTAAAATGTCTGCAAGAGATCTCTCCTCAGAGGTGTGAATTAGCTTCTACCTTGCGCTTCATTCTGAATCACAGCATTGCACAGAAATGACCCAACTTGGTTTTACAGAAGAAACTAAGGGGTTTCAACCCAATATCTGCTTACACTTCAGCTTTCAGGGGAAAGGTTCAGCCTCTGAGCAGTCACCCCAAGTCTGAAAAGAGCCTGTCTCCCTCAGGGAAATAATGAAACCACATTTTTTTGTGTGTGGGACTTGGAGTTTATATAATCATAGGTTCCCAATGTTCTTTCCTCTTCCCCTAAGACTCACAGATTAAGATAATTTTTTTTGCTAGGTCCAAGTTTTTAGAACTATAGAGGTTCCCTGCTTTGGGGACATCCCTCCTTTATTTCATACGATGTAAATGTTAAACATCTCCTTTTTTGGAAACGAGGATGCCGCCCATCCAAGACCCTGTCCAGGAGTCTGGTTGTAAATGGGACTAAACTGGGGCACGGTGGCCATGCCCAGAGAGCTGAAGTCCTCAGAGGGGGTCAATGCGGAGGGCGAGGGGTGGCACGTACAGGGCTCACACACATGGGGTGCACGGGACACAGGACAGACCAGGGACAGAGCACATGCGAGACGAACGGCCGATGGTTTTGTTCGTGTGGATGTCGCCCAATCAGCTCTCAGAGAAGCGAGGTCGCCGGGGACCCCTTGTATGCACGGGCGCCCTGGGGGGTTACTGGTGTTAGTTTCCCTTTTGTGATCAGTTTAGCCCGTGTGTGTCTCAGGTTGTGACATGAAGTACAAATTTTCAGTTAGTCACGCATGTGACTCCCAGGGTAGGTTTGAATGGGTGTTTGATTTTACTGGGGGAAGTGGTGAGCAGAGGCTTCCTTTACTCTTCATGGTAAATAAGAAATGTTTTTACAAGGTTGTGACAGTCACAATATTAACTAATTATTTTGTCACTCCTGTGCGCTTAATTAGGTTATAATTTTTTTTGCCTTTGCTGCAAGGGTCAATTGTGTTCTTCTGGATTACATGGATCTCCAGTCATGGTAATTGTCAAGTGACTTTTGCTTTGAGTTTTCTTCCCTCCTGCCCAGAGTGGGAGGTGGGCCACTTGAAAAGTGACACCTCGGCCATCACAGCCAAACTGCTCTAATTCCAAATTCTTAAATCTCTCATTTCAGAAAGTCCTCAATCTGCATGAATTTTATGAAACTCTCTCATTGGTTTTGAGCAAATACAACCTTTGGGAATGATACGTTTCTCTCTGTAGCAATGTTATGTTTTCATGGAAGTGGGACATTTTAGAGCAACTGTGGTTTGTAGAACTACAAAAGTTAAACAACAATGCTATAAAGCTCATTTGCAACATTGATTTCTGGGAAATAATGTTTACGAGCTATCTGGTGAAAATTCAAAGGTGCAAATTCTGCCATGACTAAAGTGATTTTACCGTAGCCAAATTTCTTGAAGCAAACCATTAAACCAAAGGCTGTCATGGTATCAAATTGTCATGTAAAGGCTACGAAGGATGATGAATTCTGGATGTGCATTGATTGAGAACAAGAGGAAATCTCTCAAATGGCTTTGCTTAGGAAATCCGAGACAGGAAGAAATGAGTGGGCCCTACGTGCCAGGCTGTGGTCCCAGATTTATTTCACTAATCAGAACAAAGAGTTTTACCTTCTGTTCACCAGCGTGGACGACATCATCAGCACCATGCAAGCCACATGACAAAGTCACATGATACGCACGCACATGATTGGTTGAAAGGAAAGTGGAGGAGATCACATGGAAAATACAAAAAAATTAAAAACTGATGTAAACAATGGGCAGGGAGAAAAATCAACAACAAAATCACAGACTAAATAAAAGGAGAAATTAACTTAAATTAGCAGCATATATAGGAAACATTGGAAGGGCAGTAAAACTGCCCGGAAATAGAAGACTAACAAATCATAAAGAGCATTTGGTTAACAACACCAATAAGCATTAGCTACAGCTGCAACACTGCATATTAATACCACATCAAGGAGCATGGAAACTTGTTTTGAAATGGGGAGGTGTCTCTGTCAGGACCCAGATGTCAAAGTCAATCCAGGAGACTGTTGAAGGAGAAGAACAAGGCAAGTTATTCTTCACAGATTCCAGAAATGTCTCGGCATCCTTGGAAAACAAGGGCAATGAAACAGAGCATGGTCATGAAGGAAGAGTCCCATGATTTTTAAGGCGCAGACCGTGTGCCCTGGAAGAACAAAATATTACATTACATTAAGAAGTCATTTCATGTTTCATTTGGCACAATGAGGAGGCGGGTGTGGGATGAGCGAGGGTTGGAGGATGCAGGCAGAGAAGGTGGCCAGGGATCTCATCTCACTGCCGTATTCGTCTACCCATGTTATCCTAGGGGCCACCATGAGATAACCCCAATCAAGACACATATAAAAGAAGAGGCCACTATTTTGTTCTCTACATCTGTGAGTCTGCTTCTTTTTTGTTAGATTCACTAGTTTGTTGTATTTTTTAGACTCCACATATAAGTGACATCATACAGTATTTGTCTTTCTCTGTCTGACTTATTTCACTTAGCACAATGGGTACCAGTGGGGAAGAGGTACAAACTATTTGGTTTAAAATAAGCCACAAGGATATATTATACAACACAGGGAATATAGCCAATATTTTATAATAACTATAAATGGAGTATAACCTTTAAAAATTGTGAATCACCATATTGTACACCTGTAACTTATATAATATTGCACAGCAACTATACTTCAATGAAAAAAACAGTTAAGTAAAGAACCATGAAGTAGTATAATAAAGATTCTAACAAAATAATAAAAAAAAAAAGAGGCCAGTGCAGAAAGGGAATAGGTTTCCTTCTGGAGGTTGAGACCATAGCTCTGTCAACACTAAACAGCAGAAACTGAACCCCTGGCTCAATGAGCTAAGAATTTGACATTAAACACATGCTCGGGCATTTGTGGATACAGTTATCTCTTTAGACTTGCGGTGAATGGATAAGACACGAGTTTGATTTTTACAATGAAAAAAACAGCTTTCTTGTTTGGATTTGCCTATATTCCTTTCTGTCCTATGTTATATTTACATCTGATTTGTTACTGAGTGATTCTGCTTCATCAAAAGGCCTTTTGGGTTTCCCACCTTAACTTGCACAGGCCAAGGGGCGTTTTGGCTATTACCAGTTGGAGCCAAGAGAGAAGGAGGGCAAAGAAGGAAGGTGAAGATACCTTTCTGCCCAAAGCACACCAATGTTTAAAAATGATTCGAGAGAAATGCTTCAACCAAGTGACACAGTCCCTTGCCACTGTGAGCTGATAAGAGTGTTTGCTTCTCACTGTCTGACACTGCACAGGGTCTGGAACAGTCCAACCAAGGGTGCCTGCAGGGATTATAGACAACTGAGCAGTTTCTCCTTTGATTTTACTTAGGCTACCTTCATTCATTCATAATTATAAATGAATCAATACACACACACAGAAGCAAAAATAAAAGACATTATTTATATTCAACCCTACTGACTGACTGATGATTGATGGATTTTTGGATGCTTCCAGCTACTCTGCTGTTAGTTTCACTGCAATTCACACTCATTCTGCCTTACAGTTGAGAAATATGTTCATGCTAAATACGGGCTGCTGCCCAATCGTGACTGTCTTTCCTTTATCTCAGTATCCACTGGGACCTACAATTTGGGTCAGTAGTCAAGTGGTTCAAAATAAAGAAGACTCAAACTTTCTTCTCTTTGGATGTCACTGCTAATCATTTTACCTGTGGGCAGAAATGCCTGATGTTTAAAAATTAAACCTATGTCAGGGGAGAGACACCTAATTCCTCCTTAAGGAAAAATCTGGATCCAAGATTCTGTTTTCCTTCCAGAGAAGACCAACCTACAGTGAGACACCTTAAATATGACCCAAGTTGTGCAAATGCATTGTGTAGCCTTTTCCCGCTATGCTCTGCACGGCACACACACTGCACTCAAGCTGCAAAGGACTGGAGCATGGCTGTTAGCAGATGAAAGGGTGCTGTTAAGTTCATTCCTTTTCCAAATGCAGAGAAACCCATCACCTGAATTAAACCCATGTGAGCACAGCTCATTGTCGCCTGCTCTGCTCACAAAATGTAACCTCAAAAGCATCAGGAATTAAAATTCACTGCAGCACGCACACAGTGAGAACACCAAGAAAGCAGACCCTCAGCTATGTTCTGCAGTAGAAAAGAGAACCATTTCATGCAACACGCAGAAACTCTTTTCTTCTCTGTTCAATTATGTATCAGAAACCCTAGCCCAGGGAGTGGAGCGGGAGCTGTACTTTGCATTCTTGCTTTCTGCCTTCTGCTCTGACTACCCTTAATGGGACGCACGTCATTTTTCCTGTGCACTCAGAAGTATTATAAAATCTAAAACTCGCACACAGCTGTGGACACACACACACACATTCCAGTTGACTTGTCAGGGAGTTTAAGGCCTAATACACAAGCCCACTTCATCAGAGCGTTATAAAGACTAGCTTGGAACATGTTACAGATTGTGATGAAGTGTAACGTTTTCCGTGATGGAAAAGATGGTACAGTTTGGCCATCAGGAGATGAATTCCAGAACTTTCATATAGACTTTCAGCACACAAACTTGACAGAGCCTGGTTATGCTTTTTGAGGCCATAATTTTTCTAGCACAAGGGAGGCTAGAAGCCTCTCTCCTTCCCCGCGTGTTCGGGGCACACACTTCCACACTCTGCAGGAGGCAAAGGAGGGCACGCTGTCAGGTAGCAGAGGCTCCCTCCTTCCTCATCCTCTCCCTTTCCCCGGGCAGCCAGCTTCTATTCCTTCCCTCCTTGTTCTCAGTCTTTTAGCTATTCTATTTTAGCCTCTGTGTGTGTGTGTGTGTGTGTGTGTGTGTGTGTGTGTGTCGGAGGGGGAGAGACAATGAAAGCTGGGACGAGATGCTCTCCTTTTGTCTCCTCAGCATTTCTCTAATCATTTTCTGTTTTTTTAACTTGTGGGTAAATTTGGAAAAGTCTCCTTGTGCACAGAGTTTTCTTCAAGAATCACCCCAGTTCTTTTGGTGACACTGGGTCTGCTCTCTTGGCCAGGCAGACAGCATGCTTAGGGACCCACACCAGGCAAGGAGCCTCCGTGCATGCACAACTGTTGCTTTCAGCACTCTGTGGGGGGGGGGGGGCAGGGAACCAGGGACAGCACTATGACCCACGAGTCGGCTCTGCCACAAGCAGCAGTCTGGCCCAGGGCAGCTAAGCTCTGTACTCACTAGATGGTTTGGTGGTGGCAAGGGCAGGAAGAGGCCAGGTTGCTATGGAAATATGAAGGATGGCAAGGGCACAGAAAGGTGAAAGAGGGAACGGAGATAAATTAAATTTATAAATACATATCTATGTGTGTGTATACATATTAAGGCATTATTATAAAGAAAAAAAGAGATGGTGAAGCAGGTATTCTCATTTCCTTCTTCCCTGATTTATCAATATGAATGTAGGTATTTTAAAGAGATTATCAGTGATTTTGCTGACAAATTACTCTCACGCAGCAAGAAGTAACATAACCCTCATTTAGTCTTACTATGAATTCCAGCTACTACGTGCTGCACACTGTTTTGTGTTTTTTCGTACTTAATCGTTAATTATCATAAATACCTATAGAGTAAGTAGAATCTATCCTTCCTTTGGGAGATAAGAAGTGTGAGGTTCGGAGAGGTGGGATGACTCATTCAAGGTCATGGAGTTATATACAGAAGTAGTGGAGCTGGTATTTGAACCTGGACCCTAAACCTGAATTCCTGCTGCTACAGTCCACTGCCTGGAAAGCAGTGCGTGGGATAGGCGGGCTTGTCTCCAAGTCAAGCAGGTGCCACAAAGGGCTCTGAGCTTGGGGCTTGAATCACTCCCGAGGTTCCTCCCAAGGGGCAGGGCTTCTGAGGCACCAAGGGGTGAGGGTCAGCTGGGCAGCCCCACCGGCTGCACTGTCGCTGCTCTGAGCACATGCGGGCGTGACACCCGGGTCTCACTCAGCAGCTGTCCCGCTCTGCTCTTTCCCTTTGGAGTGCTCGGTTCGTCACTCCGGACAGTGGGAGGCCCGGAGCTCTCCCCGCGCCCGGGGACTCAGGGCAGGGCAGCCGAAGAAAATAAGGTGGTAAACGAGTGAGGCTCAGGCAGGGTGACAAAGCCTGAGACTGACCAGGCGACACAGCGGCCGGCTTACTGGCACTGCTCCTAGGTGGGCAAACAGCTTGATAAACGCCAGGTTTGTTGGTAGGTGCCGGGGGCGGGGGTACGATTACTTCTTGTGTTTTACAGAGGAGAAAAAACAAGGCTCCCTCGTAAAGGGTTAAATAATGTGTCTACGGCCAGGCACATCTGCAAGCAGACACACTGCTTCTTTTCCCACAAATATTTACGAGAAATATATGCATTTATGGAGAAAGCAAAAGCTACAGACCTCGCTCTCTAATTTCAATGTCTGAATCCAACTATGCCAATTAAAATGGAGGGTGAAAACACAACGACCCAAACATTTCTTATGACCCTGCAGAATAGACATTTTTCTTGGGAAATTCCTTTGGCTTCTCCAAATAATCAGCCCACTATGAATCTCGAGGACAGGGCTGGGGCTGCCACAGCCTCAGGGAGCCTGTCTGCGGGGTTTTCTGTCCAGAGCCATGCTTTCCACTCGCCTCCTCTTGCGGGCAGAGCTGTCCCCCGTGAATCTGAGCGGACCTGTGCCTACTTCTCATCTGCTTCTCTAAAACCCGGTGCTGCTCTCCACTAACAGAGTGGAATTATCACCTGGTAAGGGAGGTAACGTGAGGCAGACCCACTGTGGCTGGCAGAGAGCAAGCAACCTGCAGAGAGATGGATGAAGAAAATGATACTCACTATCTGGATGAGACAATGGAACAGGGGTGGAAGAGCTAGCAGGAGCCGCTGAGGAAAGAAAAATGAAGGTGAAAAAAAAGGAAAAAAAAAGTTCATCGAGGCACACAGATACTGAAGGGAAAAATGGAAGAGGCAACCCGGGGGTGTCAGTAAGAGAAGCTGAAGCGAGTTATAAGCGGGAAGGAGAACCCCATGCGTGAGAACAGGTGGCTGGCGGCCCAGCAGAGAGCAGGGCCTCTCTGACTTCAAACCCTGAGCCTGTGCGCCTGCCAGGCCCTGCCGTTCAGGTAAGGGACTGGGCCAGGAACAGCTGCAGAGGCCTCCAACCCTGCCTGGAAACAAAGAGCCAGTTCAGCAGGACCAGCTGTCTCCATAGGATCAGGTGTCAGGAGGGAAGGGAACCTGGACCCCAGCTTAAGGCGAACCAGCAGAAAAGGGGAAAAGCACTTTGGTTTTGCCATTACCTACCTCTTCATGTGTGTATATATAGGCATATACCCACATGGATGGCACGTATTTATAGCAAAACCGGTGTGTCTCACTCTCTGATTTCAAGGTCCCAATGAAACAGAAACGACCATCCTCCTTAATGTTTGTGACTGGGTGAGGTCGGGATGGTTTGGCATCTGGATGGTATGACAGCCACTGCTGCCCTCCAAACCCTATGAAATGTGATGCTCTGGCTGTTGCTGTGTGCACAGAGGGCAAAGCAAATTAACATCGAGTGTTATTCTTGCCCTCGAGAGAAAGGGAATGTTCGAGGGACCGGGACTAACCAAGTTAATGCTAACCAACTTTCTGCACGGAGAACCTTTAAAATGGTGCGTCCGAGACATTTTGGACACTGAATGGATCTTTAGTTTTTCACTGGCAAATATTCAGAAGTTGTCCCATCAGCAATCACAAAACATAGTCCCCTTTGAGAGCTGTATAAAAATTTGGAAAAACTTCACTGTATCTCCAACATTGCGTTGACACTCATGGTTCTGTCTTTCTCGTACCTTCCAGATGAGGGTACCTCATTAAACCATCGAGTACAATGTCACTGGAATCAGAGCAAGACAGGCTACTAACTCATCATGACTTGATAACCTGGTTAATTCTGGTAAAAGTGTATCTCTCTCTCCTTTTTTCCTTTTTATTTCTTTATTTTTTGGCTTGAATTGTTTGCATGATTGTCCATATCATTCTGGCAAAGGGATAGGGGTTTATGTGCTTTAACCACAATATATTACAATGCTTTAACTTATACTTGCCATGTGCCATCTAGGGGGCAAACTGAAAACACAAAAGTCTCAAGATGCCTCTTTTAAAAAGTAGAGACCCAATTATAACATTTACACCTGGAAAGAAATTGTCTATGTCGCTTCATGGTACAGAAGCAAATGAAGAGGTAACATTCAGGCAATGAGATTCTGAAGGTGTGTGGTTCATTCGTGTAGGAAAGAGTCGTAATAAATTGTCACATCATTTCTTTAGGGCTTTAGCAGCTCTGAGAGGGAAGCAGCCCCTCTCAGGGCAAACAGAGGTTGTGAGCTTTCCACCTAAGAGTTTCTTGACAGCACGCAGACACCTGGCCTAAAAATACATGAAACAGGGACTTTTTCCCAGGTTGGAATTCCGTTTGTCCCATTGGAGCCACAGCTTCCTTTGCCTTCACAGAAACAAAGGGACCTCCCAACAGGCAAGCCCGGCTTTCAAATCGGGCCGCTCCGAAGCAGGAGTCCTTGAGATATTGGCTAGTTTCACCTTCTCATCCCTGTTTTGACATATTCATGCCCCCAAATGTGGAGTGGTCTATTAAGGAACCATGAGAGCAACACTAATATTGAGACATTTCAACAAACTTCAAGTGCTGAGGAATGGCTCTCCCCTATGCCTCCCAACCCGGAGGGGCCGGCAGCATTGACTCTGCCCGGGGTGCAAGCCCCTGCTGACCCTATACCGTCTCCTCCTTGGAGGTGGGGTGTACCCAGCGCCTACCTCCAGTGCTACAGGAGCAGGCTGTGCACCTGCACCCCGACATCACAGCAGGGGCATGCACTGTCCGTGGGCAAGATAAGCCAGCTTCAGAAACCAACACCCCTGGTTCCTGGGCTCGGTGTAAGCCCACAGCTAAACTGATGGCTGATCTTGTTCAAGTTCAGACAGCCTTTGTGTCTTTCAAGGAATGGGAGTGAGAACTCAGAGAAGGTCCTTCCTAAAACTTATCCTCATTTTCTAGCAGCAATAACTGGGTTTTGTTCTGGCAGTGGCAAGCACTGGCATCTTCCTTCCAACTGTAACCTTTTCTCAGGATGGCTCTAGGCATGACAGGATACCCCTGGGGCGAATATCCTCACTTCAGCAACTCTTGGAAGGCTATAAGTGTGCAAGGAAAGTCCATAAGAACCAACTTTAGTGAGAGCATGATAGTCTCTCACCCCGCTCAAGCCCTTGAAAAAGGCACGTTCAACTCTAAAACTGTGCCACATTCTCTTTATCTAAAAGAAGTTTGCTTTTTAATTCTTTAAACCATACCTTTATTAGGTGATTGAGAAAACTGACCTTTCATGACACTAGCAATGCCTGCTGCTGTATCCCTCACGATTGACTTGGAATAGAGAACTGACCCCACCATTTTCCAAAGGACTTCTTGGAATCTTGGTTAATTATCCATCTTCATACTGGCAGACAACAAACAATAAAATCTAGAGGTCTCCTTTTCTAAAAGAATTAAATGTTGGCTTTTAAAACAAAAAAAAAAATTCTCACCTTAACAAAGGCTGGGCTGGCAGTGAATTAAAACCGCTTATGACCTTTGAAGTTCAAGACCCAGTTCCTCCGATTCAGTACTCAAAACCCCATTACTGGTTAGACACTCAGAAGGAGGCCTGACCCTAGCCTTCCTCTCTGTCATATAACTAAGCCGGCCTTCGTTCACTGCTAAATCCAGAGGAGAGGACACCCGAAGACCAGGTTAAAGATCCAGGAGGAAGGTGGCCTCGTGCCTTCTGAATGCACTCAGGGCAGAGCTGAGCTGCCAGCCCAGAGCACACAGCTGTCAGTCCTAGCTGTCAGCTCCACCCCACACACGATTCTGAATCCTTCCAGAACTGGTTCATTCACGAACCAACTCTGCTGAGAGAGTAGATTGAGCACTTGCTCGAAATCTCAGAATGCCTACACTGAGCTACTTAGTTTCTGCTGTTGCTGCAGTATTTCTGAATAAATTTCAAAAAGATAAGCTTCCCTGAGTGCCTTTCAGGAGCTAGGAGCTTTTTATGAAAAGAGTGTGCAGCTTAAGACTTCCCTCCACCATTCTGAGCTCAGCCTGGGAAGAAGCTGAGCCTCAGTGGACACAAAGTTTGGGGGGCATCTATGCAGGCTGAGACCAGAGCACAGTTCTGTTCCTGGAACAGCAGGTGTGCTTCCTGTTACCCCTGCTCCCAGCTCCACTATTTACAGCTTACACGATTAAAGTGTCCTTCCTGGGGAGAATCACCCTCTCTCTGCATTCTTGGCAGTAGAGCTACTAAGTAGCTGGTCAGTTTTCCCAAACATGGAAATCCACGTTGCAAGTAACCTAGTGCTAGAGAACAGAGTTGACCAGAACTGGGGGTTTGACTCCCCTGCAGGATGTACCTGTGATTTGAACCCAAGTTCATGCTGTTCTTTACAACTGTAGCTACTGCTGCATGAGGTTCCCCTACCCATTCTCCTTAGAACCTTCCAGCTACCATCCTGCCAGACAGAAAAGGGAGACGCAGTGAGCTCAGTTCTTTCACCTCCTAAAAGCAAATGTGAAAATCCTTCCGGGTTCTTGTGCCCATGAAGGGATTTTGAACAGAGGCCTGGCGAGGCTGTGGCAACCCAGCCACACTTTTCTGGCAACCCAGCTAAAGGTGAGACGGTGCTATAGCCTGTTATTCAGAGACCCTCTGCACACCTCCGCCATGCTTGGCTCAGCAAAATGTTGCCACAGGGTAATTGTCACACACAGAAATTAATAAATAAACACAATTTCAAAAGACACAAAAATTGCATGCTCTAAAACAGGACGAGTGTTAGCCTCTTGGAGTAACCTACGGACATTAACAAGGGCACAACTAGACTAAGGTCAGTGTGGTTAGGGCCCAGACGATATCATCTACTTCAGCCTCTAGGGGACAAAAGGGACCAGAACTAAATTAAAAACTAGAACTAGCAGATGTTAACACTATAGAAACAGGTAATGAGGTATGAAGAGGCACTTACGTGGAAGAGGGCTATCTGCATATCCCATGGATGGAACACAGACGAAAAGAAAAGACAAGAGACAGACCCAAGAAAAAAAAATAAGATGTGAAAGAAATGAATAGGATCCGCAGAACACACGGAGCTGGAAACTCAAATTATCAAATTACTTCAAATCCAGAAAGAAGCAATTCCTGCACGAGGAAGATGAGACAGGCTTTCTACTTCCGGGAAGAGGCAAGGGGATCACTTCCCAGGCCCCTGGCTTCAGAGAGAAGAAAGCAAAGGATTCCCCTGTGTGCTTTTTAATCCCAGGAGTCAGAGAGGGCCCAGGGAGCTCTGTGACCACTGGGGAAGTCTGTGCTACAGCATCTTCTTCACCCGGATGGACTCACCATTCTCCCAGGGCAGGAACTCCAGTCTGTGGAGGGACAGGACTAGACCAGGGCTCACCCAGAGCCTGGCTATGTGTGGGAAGGGAGGGAAAAGTAAGGCATGCCTGGTTTAAGGAAACAGGGCGTGATGGAGACAAACAAGAGCTGCAACCCTGAATGGGATCAGGAAGAAGCGACTCCTGAAAGAGGCCTTGACCAGGGAGACCCCAACTGGGCTCTGGGTGTGGGAAGGGAGGAGGAGCAGGAAGGTCAGAGGCCATTTTTTTCCCTTCTGCCTTGTTGGGGTTTTGCTGCTGCTCATATATCCTACAGCAGGCTCCGTTTTCCTATAACTGAATATCTCTGCTGCATCAAAAATCCCACAACTAATTATGTCAACTGTCACTGCCTTTACTGTCTTCCTTCAGGTCACCAGGTGCTTAGGGCCCTGGTGACAAAAAGCAAATCTCCCCAAATCCCTCCCTACCACGTGGCTGTGATTCTTCCTATTGTCTTTAATAACATGTGTTAGTGGTTTTCCTCCCTGGCTGTTATTCTAACAAGCTGGACCAGCTGCTATGATGGTGTCACCAAGCCCTTCAAGAAAGTGAGGACAAAGGGACTGGGTATCAGTCATCACTGAGGGCGAGAGAACTAGGAGGTGGGACCACCGTGAGCAGAGGGATCTGAAAGACAAAAAGCTGCCCCCAAGGGGAAGAGGCTGGGCAGCTGGCTTTACTTACGGACTGGCTGCGTCTTGAACTCGGAGGCTGCGCTGATCTCACCCAGACCCTTGCCATTGAGGGCCGCCAGCCGGACCGCGTACATTGTCTCGGGCTTTAGGCCCACGATGGTGACGATGCCTTCCATGCTGGCTGTCATGAAAATATGAAAAGGGTCACAAAGGAGGAAAAACCTATTGGTGAAGTGGTATAGCTGCTATGGAAAACAGCAGGGCAGGTCTCCCCAAAATGAAACAGAGCATTATCATTTGATCCAGCAATTCCACTTGTGGATATATGTGCAAAAGAACTGAAAGCAGGGACTGGAATAGATATTTGTACACTCATGTTCACAGCAGCATTGTTCACAACAGCCAAAATGTGGAAACAACCAAAGTGTCTGCTGACAGATGAATGGATAAACAGAATGTGGTCGATACATACAATGGAATATTATCTAGCTTTAAAAAGGAATGACATTCTGACACACACTACATGGACGAACCTTGAGGACATTATGCTAAGTGAAATAAGCCAGACATAAAAGGACACATGTTGTATTATTCCACTTATATGTGAAGTACCTAGAAGAGTCAACTATACAGAGACTATTACTAGTCAACTAATAGAAAGTAGAATGGTGGTTGCCAGGGGCTGGGGGAAGGAGGGAATGGGGAGTTATTGTCTAATGGGTATTGAGCTTAGGATGATAAAAAAGTTCTGGAGATGGACAGTGGTGATGGTTGCACAACAATGTAAATGTATTTAATGCCACCGAACTGTACACTTAAAAATGGTTAAAATAATACATTTTATGTTAAATATATTTTACCACAATAAAATAGTTAACTAGAAAAAAAAGCCACAGATTTGGTATGAGGTTTCAGGGGGGAAGTCAGGGAGGTAAAGGATCATTTTCTTCTAGCTCTAATCCTGATTACCCAGAAAGTCCTCCCAGCCCTCCCAAAAGCTGAAGGAGTGATAGGAGTTTCCTGGCAGGATGAATGCGCAGTACAACTGGGTTGGAAGATGTCTCTGAATTGCTATGACACCGTGTCCTAGCCCATTCCCAATTCTACCCTCATTTCCAGGATTAAAAATTTCTACAGAAACAAAACCTACTTCACTGAGTTATTCCAATTAAACCCCAAAGGGAGAGTTAGACATAAATATATTCAGTCCTCAGGGAAAGATGATCCGAGCTCAGAGACTTCAAATTGCAGTCATCCAAGGGTCATTTTTCAAATCTGTGGTTTGGAAATATATCATAGGATTGACTTAAGAGCAGACCTGTCTGGTTGGCTCTGCTTATTTGGTTCATTACAGGGCAGTCCCTGAATAGACCCAAGCAGGACTGGATGGGTGAGAGCAGAGAACCTGAAGCACATGGAACCCAAATATGCAGAGCAGGGGGGGACTGGACTCCTCTGGTTGTGCCCAGCACCTAAGCAGGGCTTCCGCTTGGCATGTGGCTGAGCTGGCCTCATCTATCCTGCCAGGGTCACGAGAACCAGGTTCCGAAGTACCAGGGGGCAGAAGGCCAATAACTCTACATGAGATGTGACCACACCCTAAGTCTGGGGGGCCGGTGATGGTGTTGCAGCATAGGAACATCAACAGGACGGCAGGTGGTGGCATCTGGCCTCTCTCAGTATTGGGGAGTGGTGTGCACCCTACTCAAATGGGCAGTCAGGGTGCCAGCATCTGGTGAACGCAAGGGGTGAGCGTGTGCCCAGAGTCATCATTCTAAAGTAAACCGGGACTCTCCAACTTACCTTCTTTGGCATCATACCACTTGGAGTGCCACACTTCCTCGTCTATTGCTCTCCACTCAGCCTTGTATTTGAGGATGGGCACCCCGCCTGTGGCCTCTGGCTCATCAAATTGCACCTGTGCTGTGCTAGAATATGGCTCCACCTGGTCAATGGATGGTGATGATGGGGTGTCTGTGAAAAGGACATATATGGAGACTCAGGTGAGCCTGATTTGGCCCAGGATGTAACTCCCAATCATGAAACACATCTCTCTCATTTCTTTTAACTCTTGGGAATCTTGTCGCCTATATCCTGTCTCCTGCTGGTCCACCTCACCATGCAATTCTTTCCCAATGTGTCCCATGTCCAGATCCTCAAAGCCCCCAGAGCTCCCAGCCTCCTGACCCTCACACCCTCTTCTTCCCACGCTCCTGTCATCACAGAAGGTCATGAAAAGGGCCGGCAAGGGTGAGGGTGGTGCAGCCGTAAGGGGTGCTCACCTGCTTGGACAAGGATGAATTCCAAAGACTCCTGTCCGATGCGGTTCACTGCGGTACAGTTATAGTTTCCAAAATCATTTTCAGAGTCCGGGGTCACCTTTAGAAAGAAGGAGCTCTTGAGTTATGAGTGTCCCACGGAATGGCCCCCACCTCAGATCCTTATTTATTGAACTAAAATTAGTAGAGAATAGAATCAGTAAAGCTGCAGCCCAGCCTTAACCCAGAGAGAACAGAAAAGGGGATCATGGGAGAGGCACACTCTGCCTCCCAGGCCCCAATCTAGCTCTGGGGAGAGAAAGAGGGCCGAGGCTCACTTTCTTCCTCAGCCAGTGGCTCCCCTGCTCAGGACGTGCCAGAGAAGCAAGTGAGAAGATGTTAGCTGTATCCAGGAGCCTGCCCATCCTCAAACGGTGCCTCCGCCACCCTGCCCGCTGCCCCCATGTCTCACCTCCAGGTAGCTGGCGGACGGGGTGTTGTAGATCTTGATGTTGCTGTAGTTGGAGCTTGGCAGCAGTTGACCGTCTCGGAACCATGAGATTGTGGCACTGGGGTAGGCAAACACCTCGCAGGTGATGTTCACCTGGTTGCCCTCCCAAGTGTACACAGCCACAGGGCCCTGAAGCTTGGGGGCATCTGCAAAGAAGGACAACAGCTCTCAGGAAGACTGCCACGATCGTGACCCCTCCCCCCACTCCGTCTCCTGGCACCAGGAAGCTGGTCATGCCTTGAGGCCGAGCTGGTGCCGGGGGACAGCAGAGACCGGGGTCACTTCCCATGAGCTGCACGGGGAGACACGCAGACTTGTAAGAAGCCAGGGGACGGCGTGAAGGGGTGCCTTGCGGACACAGCTTTGAAATGGCCAGGGGCCAACCACCATGGGCCGGGTCCTGGCAGCTGTTTCCCTCTGTCATCCTGACCCTGCACGGCCCTCCCTGCCCCCTGTCTTCCCACCGTTTTCCTCACATTGCACTTCGAGGTACACGGACTGGGAGTCCTGGCCGATGGTGTTGCTGGCGGTGCAGATATACTCCCCAGCGTCTGTGTACTGGATGCTCTTCAGGGTCAGGGACGACACGCGGGCATGGCTGCGGACCACCATGTGCCCGTCCAGGGTCTGCCAGGAGGGGAGGGACAGCGTCAGGCCCGGGGCTGGGCGGGGCCAGGAGACCGGGCCATCACTGTCTGCGACCAGCCTCACAGCTCTCTGCTCTCTGGGCCAACGTCTAAGTCTCGCTTTAGGTACCGACTTGAGAGGAGGCTCCGGAGAGCACTCTGGGAACTTGGGTGCACCCCAAACAGAAAATGGGACTCAGTTTACCCAAGCAGCTTAGCCTATGTGCCAAGATTGGCTTGAGAAGGACAACCAAGGCCCCCAAGACGATTTGGTTGGCACATCTAAAATGGAAGCCAAAGTCTGGCCAGCAGGCGTTGCAGCTGCAATAGCCCTGCCTCGTGAGATTCTGGAAAACTTGCACTCCCGTCCTTTCCTTCTAGCCCCCTGCCCATCTGCCCGTTCCTTGGTGCATGCACACATAATGGGAAATCCGAATAAAAGAAATTATACAAGAAATCCATATTTCTGCAGATGCCTTACTTTCCTGGATGCTTAAAAGTAAAATAATTTCATTGAAAAAAGTCCAACAATCCGGAGCTCAGGAGCTGTTGAGCTGGAAGTGAGGGGAACTGGGTCCCCTCTCCCGGAACAGTGATACAGACAATCCCAGGCAGATTTGGAATCCTGGACACTATAGTCACCATATTCTAGCCCTTGACACTAGAATTGTCTTCCTGAGTCTCTGGAATTACAAGAGTTGGTCAAACAAGGAATAAGCATATGAGCCCTGGGCAATGGGTACCGAAATATTTCCAAGGGGTTTCCCCCCTTGACACTCTTAAGTAAAATGGTTGCTGGCCTAGGAAGAGTCTAGGCATGCGGTCTGAGTTCAGACCCTCAAGAAAGCTGGCAATCTGAAGAAGGAGTCCAGCTCCTCGTAGGCTGGGCCATACTCTTTAAGTCCAGTGAGCGATATTCCATAGAGATAGACAGGTGAGTGCTCTGCATATCGTCCGTCATCCCATGAGGCTGGGCCTTTAAAGAACTAAAGAACACCTGCCTTCAGGTTCTTTTGAGCTGCTGTTTGGAAGCCCAAAACCCAGCATTGAAATATCATATGGCAGCCAGTTTGGGGAGCTCAAAAGCAAGACACCATTGGCCTTGACAGAAGTCTCAGACCACAAAAAGTCCCATCACTGGTAGAGCTAATCTGTTTCAGTCATTTAGTCCCATCACATTCATATCCAGAAGCCAGAACACAACTGCCAGCAAAGAGGCAGAAGAGCCAAGCAAAACCATCATTACCTACTGCAGCGAGGGCCACCCCTCTCTGACAGGAATGCCCAGATGCCTTGGCTCTCGGCCTCCACGAGGCCTGGAAAGCTGTGAAGCTGATGGGCTGAGAAGCTGCACCCCAGGGGATGAATGGGAGCTGACACAGGCAGGTGTGGAGCACTTGTCTCAAAAGTCTACGGTCATGTGCCAAACAAAATCTTGAAGCATCATCTAAACTCGTGGCATCAGGAGTGTGAGGTCAACGCTGCAAGTATCTCTGAGGGCTGACCTGACCTGCTTGTCATTCCTATATTCCCAAGACAGCAGAATGAAGGCAGAGGGGATTCATGGTTTACCCCGGCCTTTCTGGTTACCTCAGTGAGATCACAGGTTCAGCCAACAGTGATGCCAGCCAGTGACTGAACTGTAATTTTTTGTCACACACCCAGGATTTGTCCTGGGGCTGCCACCACAAACATGGAAAACTGATCAGAATCTTTCAGAAGTCAAGAGAACATTTCCATAAGGAAGGATACAACGGCAAAAGATGCAAAGAAAGTCGTGTAGGTAAGAGAAGGACATTAACAAGTAACCACAAAGGGGGACATGAGCAGTTTTTACTCAGAATGATCTAGAAAATGGTCAAAGAGAAGCTCAGGAAATGGTTGCATTCACAGCCTTACTTTTTTTCCCCCTTCTCTCTGGTCTCTTTGTCTAAATTTCTCTCTGGAAAATTTTCTCATTTAATGATGTCAGCAGAGCAGTAGGCAGCCTTCCATAGAGAATTTTATTTTGCGGTGGCTCAAAACAGGATTGACGATGGAATTATTTGCCAGATGCCCAGTTCTCCCTCTGAGGGGACGCAGACAGACTCCAGTGTGATTGGACTATCTCCTTCTGAAATGATTTACTCTGGCACCAGGACAAAGTCAGAGAGTGCCACCTCCAAGCCATCCAGACCACACGTCATGCTGATGGTCCAGGCTCGAGGAGGAAGCAGATAAACTCTGGGTACGAATGAAACGATCACTATGGCAAGAAGACCCGGTTTTGCAAAAATGTATGAAAGGCAATTATAATTGCTCTTCTCATCAAGACATTTTTGTCTCTCTTCTTGCAGGGAAAAGTCCTAAGGCTTTCCAGAACTTACAGAATGAAATTAGCCATGACCCAAGCCTTCTTTTGAGCTCATCTGGACTCATGGTCTTCATCCCTGACTGAGACAAATAGGAGGGAACGGAACTTCTGAGCCCCAGGGGGCAGAACTCACTTGAAAGTCAATTATGTCCAGAGCGAGATAACTTAAGATAAGGACACTTCTGCAAAATGGAGTGAGGTGTCTGCTTTCCTGGGAGTAAACCAATTACTTCCACTAATAATAACAATTCTCTCAACATCTCCTTAATGCTCCCTGATAAATCTCAGCTCCTCTTCTAGCCGTGTCTAAATCTGAGTGACGGGAAGATGCACAAGGCCAAGCGGAATGAGAGGGGTAGTGGCTCAGGAGTGGCTGATAATTAACCCTTCTTTTCTCCCTTCCCCAATCCCAACGAGCCCATGACTTTTGGGCAATAAAAACACCCAGTCTGTGACAGCACTCCTGGGAAGTGTTTACAGGAGGCAAGTGTTTTAGAGAGGGTGTGCACCTAACTACAGTCCCTACGACGTGGAGGAAGGAATGACACAAAGAGAGCTTATAATGAATTAGATTTGATGACGGCAGGGTGCAGAAACTAGCATCAGTGCCTGGGGACAGGCAGTTAACTTTTAAATATTAAACAGCATTAAATATTTATAGCTATGACCTGAACACATGAGTTACGTGTTCTGAATAATTATCATTTCCGAAAGACTGGAGGATGGGTTTACCCAATTAAAATACAGTCTACAGGATTGCCATATTCTACATTTATAGTATTAAACAATATCAAAGTTCCATCTAGAGAAAAGGCTACTTTTTAAAAAAGTATTTATAGATTAGATTCTTGAACTTCATCTAAAACATACTGTTTTTTATTTCACTATCTGTCAGTTAATCACACAAATCAGGTCAAGAATGATAGGCATGATCATCAGTAGGGTCTTGGGGATACAGCAATTACAATCTAAAGATTTATATTTAGCTTCAGTTTTCAAACTAAGTCCCACATTACCCAAACTGAAGCAAGCAGTCAGAGAAATTTCAAAGGCTAAATATGCTACTGACTTAAAAAAAAAAAAGAACCATTTGTGACAAATCACTCTAATCTCATAAACTTAATGCTCTATAAAAGTAACATAGATATGTTTCGCAACTTGGGAAAACCAATGAGAGATGTCATTTGCATTGCTTCGGGATGAGATGTGATGTGGTAATTTACCAAGACCAATCATGATAAAATAAGCGAGCAACAAGATGAGTTGAGCTGGAAAGGTAAGGGCTGAGTGGGTTTTTAGATCATTAACTCTGTGACTTTATGATCCAAAGCCACATCAACCAGGTAAGAGTCAAAAAAATTTTATCATTTCAAAATGCCTGGCCTGGGAGTTGGGGCCATTTATTTCTCTAAGTATAATTACCTGGATGTGATTTTATCAGCACCAGCAAGAGAATAAGATCCAGTTTTAGGAAATAATAAGGATTTGTTCATCCACTCCCAACACAGCTTGCTTGCTCACCCTAAAGTGACACTATTGCTAAGTAATGTCTACCACTATTGACCTATTCTTTAATCTAACTAAATTACTAATTAGTTTTAGCATGTCTGGTTATTAAACTGTAATGGTGAGTTGAACTGTAATGCTTTCAAAACTACAGACTGGCTAGTGGTCAGGTAAGCTATACCTCTTGCTTCTCTGGTCGAGTCCACGAAGCCTGTAGAGAACAAGATATAAAACACAACAAGAAAGCAGTAAAATTTTACAACATGTTGCTTTAGAGAATTGATGTATCACACTGCATTCCGTGCACATGCAGCTTCTTTTTAATTCAGAACTTTTTCCAAGGTCCACTTTCAACAGTGTGTTTACTACCCAGTTTAATTTAGGATTTAGCTTATGTTCAGCTTTCTTCCCCCACTTATGCACATTAAGATGTATAATTCAAACGTAAAGGCTTTCCTAATCTTTGGAAGACGTACATATGGATACCAGCAGATATATTAGACTGCTCCTGTTCCAAAACATCTTGAATATTCCTCGTAATATTAGGTGATACTACTAGTTCTAACCACACAATCTAGAGATACTTCTAGAGTAGGTTTCCTCCTTTGGATTTTATTGGACAGCTTATCACCAATATACTATTTTGTGCTCATGCATTTTGTAACTCTTTGCATGCATTCTATTAAAAATCAAATTTTTATTTTAAAAAAAGGAACAAACAAAGGAGCAGAAGGGTACATTAGGAATGAGAAGTATGCCCTTAAGACAGGAAGCTTTGAGGATACTGAACTCTGAGTGCTATGGTACGTTCCAGTTGGTTCTTAAAGGCAGAGGGATGCCCAGATGACATGCAGGCTTAAGCGTTCACCATCTTCATCAAAGATGGCATTCACAAAGCGGGTTTAGGTATTTTCCTACCCACATCAAGATTTTTATTTATCCAGCACTGGGGAATCTACTATGCTTACAGTTTTTCTGATTTCACGCTGGGAGTCAAAACTATCATACATGCGTTATTCTTTTTATTAGATGGCATGACTGCCTGATTGTCCCTCATGTTCAGATGGAAGGAGGACAGAGACGACGCCAGAGACACAGTAATGCAATCCTGGGAATGCAAATGAGTTAGAAAACATTCAGTAAGAGTCCGCTAAATGCAAGGAGCTTTTGTGAGACATGAGGATGGAGATGTTGAATTATGTCACATGATGTTGGCATGAAGAAGAAAGTGAGTACAGAGGAACACGCATAGACCAAAGTAACAGTGGGCCAACATGTCAAATGTGGTTGCCATTTCCACATCACTTAGAAGCTTGTCTGTCACATGCCAGGGCTGCATGAATCAAGACAATTTTCAGGGGCCCTATCATATGGAGTTGTTTGTTTTTCAGATATGATTCTTCCTGTGTCTCTTCTAACTTACTGTGGTTTTGTGGCTTTTAGAATAAGTAGGTGCTAGTAACACAATGCTTTCAGTAGCCTGACCTTCTACCTGTGTGCCTGGTAGGATAATAGGATATATCTTGACACTGATAATTTGATGAAGGCGTGTAGCCCACTTTAAGACAACCTGATATGCAAATATACATACTTAAAACCTAAACTAGTATATGATTAGCAGTGCTCCCAAAACTGTTAGTTCCAGTTTCTTTTAATATTTGCATGTTTTATGATCTTACACACAAGTCTGTAGGAGTATGTATACAAATTAAAGTGAAGTGAAGTGACTGATAGACACTTATCCTAAGTATTCCCTCTTATACTTCTGCCCACATCCTGGATAAACTACACTCCAACTGCTCAATGCAGGCACCTTTCCCAATGTTTAAGAGCGAGCACCTGTTTTACACTGAATGAGGAATTCTCCCTGGTGAAAAGAAACTTTGGTTTCTAGGGAATCCAGAATTTCAAAAGGTTTCTCTTTTTTGTAGGATACTCTGTCTACTCAGAATTCAAGGTTCATGAAATGCCTTTCACTTATTTCTATCTCTTCGGATCTCAACTCTTTGCTCCTCTCCTTCTCCTTAGACATTAAGGCTTCACAAGCCTTTCTTTCCCAGTCTCTTCAAAGGCACTGATACGTTCAAATGAGCACAGACTGGACTTGTTCTGCCAGGGAGAGAGGATGTAAATTACCATCCAGGGCTCTCACTCAATATGTAAATGGTACCTGGAATTTAGCACCACTCACTGTGGGTCTTTAAAATACCTGGCAGTTTAAAAAATGAGTCTCAGTAGGATGGGTAATAAAATGATACGGATGCACAAACTTTCTTTGTATCTGCAGTCACCACAATGACCTCCATACACATCGATCAAACTGACCCATTACGATATTCAAAATTTTTTTGTCAACAGACTAGTGACCACTAAGAAATGGATTAACTTTCAGACAGATGATCTCCTCTAATGATCTTAGTGACCCAAACTTAGCCTAGCTATTATCATTTGTTGAGTGAAACCAACTCAACTAGCTGAAGCCGAACAGATTGATTATAATCAATCTTAAACGAGTGACTAGACTAAACCTAGAGACATTGTCAAAGACAGAGTGTGACTTTTGGGCTCAGTGTACTGGTTTTTGCTTTTTTTCCCCTTCTTTTTTAAATGAAGAACATCAGTATTCCATTAGAAAGTCACCACAAGCCTATGAGTGAAAGCCTTTTCTCCCCTCTCCTCTTAAAAAGGATTAACACTAGATTCAACTAAGCAGTGAAGCAAAAGACCAAGCTGCTTTAATCAGCTTCTGTTGTCACTAATTTTATTAAAGGAAGCATTGAGCCTTCCGTGAAAGTCATCAGAATCATAAGAGAGCACCATGGCGTTACGTGCTCCACCTTCTGAGCTACTCACCCCAGGGAAGCTCCGGTGGCATTCTAAGGGCTCTGTACTTGACCTTGTTCCAGTCAACATTTTTATCAGTGACTTGGACAAAGATATTTCAAATAAGCATTCATACAAGGTTGGAAGCAACAGCTAATAGAGATGCTAGATGGCAGTTGCATGGGGAAGGCTGAATTGCCTGCCCTTGGGTCTTGTGCTTAGAACTGGGGTCACCATCGACTGCTATACCCCATTACTTTTAACAAACATAGATAAAACAGGGGGGACCCACATTGGTTGAAATGCCCTGGACCCCAAGAACTCTAGGGACAGTTCTGATGAAAGCCAGTCCTGACTGGTCAGAAAGATGGACTAAAATAGTCGTTCTCCAGCCAAGGAGTGTTTCTGTATGTGACACTTTTGGTAACGACAATGATTAGAGTTGGTTACTAACATTTAAAGGGAAGGGACCAGGGATGTTAAGTATCTTGCAATGCACAGGACAGTCCCAATGAAGAAAGAGTCTTCCCAAACTGTCATTTGTGACCCCCACTGAGAAATATTGGGTTGCAACAAACAAAACAATTTTTAATAGAAATAAATATAAAATTCTACATCATTGGTTAAGCAATCAATTGCATAAGGACAGGACAGGGGATATGCGGCTTAAATGCAGTTCATGCCAAGAAGAGCTGGGCATTTTAGTTGACCACAAGCTCAACAGGAGACAACAGAATGAGGAAACTGCTAAAGGGTTAACGTGATGTTGACAGCATTTCAGGGTCCAGATCAAGGGAGCAATGAGCCAGGAAGTCTGCATTAGCTATACTGGGCTCCACAAAGTTATAGGGGACACTAGGGAAGTGAAGCTCTCTAGTACAGGACGACTAGAAAGGTCAAGGGTGTGGAAACCATAAGATAAGAGCAGCAGTGAAAATAACTGGATGTGTTACAGGGCAGAAGCCTGACTAAAGGAAAACTGGAGAGCTAGTTAATGGCTCTCACACAAAGGACTGAGTTGTAGGGGCTGGAAGGCTGGGAAGTGGCAGGGGCAATGAAGCAGGGCCTCTTAACCATCAGTGTTGGCCACCTGACTGCAAAGAACTGACACTGTCACCCTTCAAGCAGGGGCTGAGTGACTTTTTGGCAGTAAGACTAGATAACCTCCAAAGGACCCTTCTTCCAACCTTCTATGATTCTGGCAAGTTATGTGATCTACTTCTCAGGAGGCTTATTTCCCTTCCCAGTAGAAACAATTGGCCATTCTTACTGCTCAGCTCATAGTCTTGACTTTAAAAAGAAAACTTTTCTTCCCCTCCTATAATTCTGTGACTCTAATAATCTTGATACCTAATTATCAATATATATAATGCAACTTCAGCTGGAGGAGAAAACGAGAAGCAGCTGCCAAAGTAAAAGTGAAATTTACTGTCTGGAGTCCACCTGGCTCACGAATAGGCCATCTCTGTTTCCTTAATTTTTAGCCACCCCCAGTATAAGATGGCTATCATGCCTCTTTGATGTCAATATGTAATGAATAGAAATAGCAATTTTTCTATACAGCGTTTCATTTAGGCAAATATGCTGATCTGGGGTCACATCACTGGCCAATTTGGAAGGCTTGTTCTAACACTGATTCATTCATGTTGCAGTAATGTCACTTGAAGGGGGTCCTTCACAGTAAAAGAAAGCGCAACACAACCTATGTGGCTGGGCTTAAATAATTATCTCAGATTGAGACTAATGATCTACACTGATAATTGAACTATGCAAAGCCTACTTGGCTTGAGATGGTCTCTGCTAGACACCTTTGGTTTTAATATTTAGGAAGTATGAGTGTGTATTAATGCCTGGTTTTTTGTTCTCATTCTATAAAAATGAATTCACAGATACAAGCCAGAAGTGTCCACCTATTAAAGGACCTGAGGTAGGCACAAATCTTAATAACTCTTCTAGTCTAGCTTGGCCGTTGAGCTACTCCTAGGAAAGATATAGAATCTAAAACCATCATTCATCTGGGGTAGATGTTATTTCTGTCCTTCCCTCTGGATCAAAGATATACACTGGGTCATTCTGGACAAATCTACTCTCAAGCCTGATGTAGAAAAATCTGCCAAGTGGCAGCCCTGTGGTTTAAGCCTTGAAATGTACATTCAATCCACGTAACACACACGATGGGAGCTAAAATCTGAGCTGAGGGTTTAATTCCAATGTTGATAAAGTATCCAAGTAAACACTACATTACTTAATTCAGTTGGTTTTCACAATATCAAACAGCATATGCAAGTTTCAAAAATACTTAGCAGTTCCTCGGTTGAGTTTTTGTTAAGTTGAATTCAACTCTGGAGGTAAAACTTGCAAAAATTAATGGGTTTTTTTGGAACAGCAATTTCTGTTCCTCTTGATTTAGTTTTGTTTTCTATTAGTAGGAGAGAAATCAGTTCTTCAAATGCAAATCCCAAATTTGGCTCTGAAATTTCACACTATCCCTTTTTAGCTTTATTTAAGTCTACCCTCTCTAGGGATTTCCTTTAGGCAGGCAGAAGAGTGAAGATCTATCTTCTTTGACGTTCTAGTCAATCAGCAATCCATTATAAATGTTCTTTAAGGCTAAGGCCATTACTCCTGAATAGGTGACAAAGGTCTGGCCAACTAAAATGAAGCCCATTACTACAGGATATATGAGATGAGATTGGAGGAGTGCCATAAGAAGGTTTAAGTTGCTTTAAAACCAAGCTTCTTCCTCCCCCTGTCTTTTGGCCCATTCAATAGCAAAAGGCTGCCTGATGTGGGGTTACCTCAATTTTTATAGACTGTTAATAATAACGACAGCTTTCCGGTGGCCTATAAATCCGTGTTCTTGAAAGCTAAATCTTCCCAGTCATTTAAATTTGCCAGGAAGGTTGCTATAATGTTCTTCATCTCTCAGAGAATATATTGTAGAACCTGGTGTAATCATCATCACATAGAAACTGCTAATTATTTTTGCCTTTAGAACAAAATGATATGCAAGTGTGGCCGAGAATACAGGCAGACACAAAGGCAACCAAGCGTTTGTGCATATAGGGCATGTAGAGCATGAACATACAAATCACAAGGAGAAGAATTAATAGGCTCATCCTGATCCCTATTAAGTTCCGGGACACGTTTCCTTGGGTGCTCCTGAGATGATGCTAATATCACCCAGTGCACTGGGACCTTAACTTTCCTTGGTCCTCCCAGCTCCATAACCCTGGTTTGAAAATCACTATCCCCTTCCTCCTTGCGACGTCTAACCTAACCATACCCACTAACATCACACCCCTGCAAATCCATGCAAGGAATTGTGCCCCTTCCATCCCAAGGGGATGCTGAGCAGGCCACAGCCAGGGCAGGCTGGAGGAGGGGGGCCATAGGACCTGGCTGCAGCCTCCAGTGGCCACATCCCATTTTCGGGTTCACCGAAGAGGACCGGGCATGGGGCAGAATCAATCCATGTAGAGTCTGCGCTCCATGGCCCTGAAACTCTTGGGCGACATTATACCTTTTCTTCGTTGCTGATGTTTCGGGTGGATGTTCTCCAGGTGATTGAGGGAATGGGGTCTCCTGAGGCTTCACAGGTAAGCGTGACCTGTTCCTCTAGTTCCATGGCAGTCTGGTTCTCTACGTAGGTGATTTTGGGTTTTGCTGAAAAGACAGAACACTTCCATGAGTTTGACATTTTTTTAGCTTTCCAGGTTTGAATTATAAAGGCACCATTCAACAAAGGTTATCAACTTATTAATCATAAGGCCCTATTCTAGGTGGTGTATGAGTTAACGAGCTGAACCCCCCAGCAGCTTACAATGGAGCAGGCATAGGACGACACCAAAGTGACAGTAATAACAACGTCCCGTATGGGGAGAGTGCTGAGGGTGATGGTGCAGGAGGCCTGAGCAGAGGAAGAGCTCTCCTCTGGCTGAGTCTTCATGAGGAGACAGTTTTGGGGCTGTCTTTGGGGCTGGGTTGTGAGATTTTCAGTACGTGGAACTTTGGGTGGACACGGAGTCATTCCGAGTGTAGAAAGGCGCGTGAATGAAAGCAAAGAAGCAAGAACGTGTGGAGAGAGGGTGGGGAAGAGAGCAGAGTAGAGCGTCAGGGTCTGCGTGTCTGTGCCTCAAAGCAGTGGGAGACAATGCTGGACCCAGGCAGAGAGCATCTTGATTGCCCGGTTACAACTCTGGCTTGAATTTTATCCCCTGCCTGGTGGAGACCCACTGACAGTGTTTAGTCAGAGGAATGAAATGCTCATTTGTATTAAAGGAAGGTTAATCTAGGCAAAATTGAAGATGGAGAAAACCTGAAGGTGGGAAAACCAACCTGGAAGCCCTGGCATTGCCCCAGATGTGACGGAATACAATCTTGAACATCCCCTCGGGGTTGGGTGGGGGGAAGGGAGGAGAAAGGGCAGCTTCAAGAGAGATGCTGAAGGAAGGCTTTACAGGAAGTGGAAGCGAACAGAGGGCAAGTAGAGATGGGAAGAATCCAAAGAAGAAATTAGGAATCCAAATGACTCTGAGATTCTTAATACCTAGGAGGGTTGTGTTAGCATTAACTCAAGTACGGAAATGTGGTGGGTGACTCACTGGGGGCTGGGGAGTGGGCTGGGGCTTGGGAATAAGATGAGTTGAGATGAGCTCATATCCCAAATGTTTTGGGTAATGCAAGAAAGCACAAGCATTCGAAAGCTGAGTTTAAATGTAGAAACATTAGAGAAAATTGAATTTTCCCAATTTAAAACAATTATCCTCTGAAATCACTATACTCTGAAATCCATCGAAGAGAAAAGATAACACTGCACAAATATAACTTATTTCACTAATAGAGAAAAAGGCCAGGATAGATAAACAAACAAACAATAAATCAGAATTATGGATAATTTTTGAAAGAATTACATTTCCTATATATTCAAATTCATACAGTAACTCCAAATAGACTATTAAAACTACTGCCTATTATATATCCTCCAAGTTGAGGCCTTAATTCTGTTTTAATAAACAGAAAACAATGAGGGAGCTGTGCATTTTCTGTAGCAAATATCTACTTCTATATAAGATGACTCATTTAGTTCAAATATTCTCTTACAGTTAATCTGTACTAATGGCCTGCTTATAGCAAATCCTTTTTTAAAAAATAATTAATTAATTAATTAATTGTGGGGGGCTGTGCTGGGTCTTCGTTGAGGTGCGCGGGCTTCTCTAGTTAGTGGTGCCCGAGCTCCAGAGAGCTGGCAGGCTCAGTAGTTGTGGTGCGCGGGCTTAGTTTCCCCGCGGCATGTAGGATCTTAGTTCCCCAACCATGGATCGAACCTGTGTACCCTGCACTGGAAGGCGGATTCTTGACCACTAGACCACCAGGGAAATCTCTGCAAATCCTTTTTTTTTTAAATGTTTTTTTATTGTGGTAAAAGTCACATAATATAAAGCATACTATTTTAACTATATTTAACTGTACAGTTCAGTGGCACTAAGTACATTCACATTGTTGTGCAACTCTCACTGTCATCCATCTCCCCGATTTTTCACTTTCCTAAACTGAAAATCTGTCATTAAACACTAACTCCCTATTCCCCCTCCCCACCCCCTACCCCCCAGCCCCTGGCATCTACCAACGTACTTTCTGACTCTATGAGATTCCACTTACACGAGGTACCTAGAATAGCAAATCCTTTTTTTTTTTTTAATTGGAGTATAATTGCTTTACAATGGTGTGTTAGTTTCTGCTTTATAACAAAGTGAATCAGTTATACATATATATATGTTCCCATATCTCTTCCCTCTTGCATCTCCCTCCCTCCCACCCTCCCTATCCCACCCCTCTAGGTGGTCACAAAGCACTGAGCTGATCTCCCTGTGCTATGCGGCTGCTTCCCACTAGCTATCTGTTTTACGTTTGGTAGTGTATATATGTCCATGCCACTCTCTCACTTTGCCCCAGCTTACCCTTCCCCCTCCCCATATCCTCAAGTCCATTCTCTAGTAGGTCTGTGTCTTTATTCTCGTCTTGCCCCTAGGTTCTTCATGACCTTTTTTTTTTTTTTTTTTTTTCTTAGATTCCATATATGGCTAGCACCCAGGCACATCTCAATCTAATGTGGTCAAATGATTACAAATTTGAACTGATGGAGCCCACATGGGTGAGGTTTTCCCACAGGAAGGTTCTGTGTCTATCTTGATCAACAGAACTTTCAAGGAGGTTATAACTCATATTGGATGGAGTAAGTGTTAAGTGTGTTGAACAGAAGGTTTTAGAGAGGTAAAATAAAAGTTGCATTTCTCTACTGTTAAAATCACAGATTGAAAAGTTAAAAAATCAGCCAAACAACTGAATTCACTGAACTGACAGTTGGTCTGGGGTCTGGAGGCAGCCACAGGAAGGCTGACTTTCTGGCCTCTTGGAACTTACATGGACATTGTGATCCAGATAGTGTTTGCTGACCTTGTCCCACTCCACAGTGCTATGTCCTGGCAGCAAAAGGTTAGCAGAAGACAGACAAGGGACAGTTAACATCAATTAATAATATCTGGTCTTGGTGACTCCATTTCCCAGATGGTTATAAAGGCTACACTGTGTAAGTCTTTGAACAAGGCAAAATATATTCTTGTTAAAAACATTATTAACAATGGCTAATTTTGTATAGGCTACAGAGGCTGTTGGAAGGAAGGCAAGCTTCTCACTGGTAACTTATTCCTTTCTGCACTTCAGAAGCAACGCTATTGTTGGAGCTAACTGAAGGCTTAGAATGCTGCCTTGGAAATAGGATAGCAATACCATTTATTGTCCAAATTGGGGCATTCTGGAGAGTGAAAGGCATGCTCTGAATAATTACTCTGGGACAACGGGCTTCACTGAGCAGACAAGGACAGATTTGGGGTCATCCTGCTTATGAAAACTTCCTTCCTTCTGAACACCAGCATCTAGAAGAATCTCGCCAGGTTTTATCTGCGGATGGTATGTGCACCATCTTAATGAACCTCCGTTCTCGGCCCTTGTAACTTTGGATCCCTGTCTTGCTCTCCACCTGCCACCATGGGACTTAATGCCTTAGAATGTTCCATTGCACCTCTCCCCATGGACCCTCCTGTGAGCACAGCTGTCTTTGTGAGTTTTCTAAGCATGCTTGCTCTCTCCATCCAGCACATCCATGGCTCTGCATCCGGCCACTGAGGGCCAGACTTGTCTACCCTAACTCCAATCCAGGGTCCTGCAAGCCCAAGGAGGGCTCCAGGGCCCCTGCTTCCCTGCACTGAGGTGTTGGGCATGACCGGGTACCCCTTCCTTCAGGAGCCTGTTTGTCCTTTGCTGTAACTCACAAGGGCTGCTTTGGTCCTATGGGGTCAGCTAAGCAAAGCTTCTGCCCACTGGTGAACTTGCCTCAGACCACAGCACCATGAGGCCTCAAGAGCATTCGTACAGCATAATAAGAATCTGTGGAGACAAAAATACTTCTTCAGAAGGGCCCAGAGGAGGGGAGCAATGGAAATTCACTGCCAAGTTTAAAGGAAGGTAGGATGCTCTTAGTAAACAGAGCTTCTGGCTGATAACTAGGGCAGTGCATGCTAGAACACGTCCCCTTCTTAGGAAAAAATGGTATTAGGATAATTACGATAGTCCCTAATTTAGATATGTCCCTTACACACTAATTGCTAGCCCTTCTTGAAGCCACAGTTCTGAGAACTTCTTTACTATCTAAGCTACAGGCTTCTTTCCTCTTCTGCCTCATTGCTGTAACCCTGCTGCTTCTGGGGAACCTACCCCATTTCTCTCCAAATGCAGGTCCCCAATGGCAAGCCAGAAGGCAAAGGAGAGGGAAAAAGGGGCTGAAGAAAGATGAAGTCCCAACTAGCTAGCCCTTCCCCACCTGGCTCCCAGGCCTTAGTACCAATCTCCAAAACCCATGGGGAGGCCAGAAGGAGGAGGTGAGAAAGGAGGTCAAGAACGTGAAATGAAGAGAGAAAGGAGGGTATACATGGGGTACCAGGTCGCTCCAGGGAGACCATGTGAACTCTCCTCAGGATGTGACAGAGGAGGATGGGGCGTCTATGATCCTTTTACCTGTCTCTGCAGGAGTCGGCCCACATCTCCTTGTTTGCTCTACTGGGCTGCCTAATGAACATTCTCCCAGCTGCAGTCTTGGGAAAGAACTGTGGTAGTGGAGTGAGAGAGAGAGAGGGAGTGTGTGTGTGTGTGTGTGTGTGTGTGTGTGTGTGTGTGTGAGTGTGTGTGTGTGTGTGTGTGAAAGAGAGAGAGAGAGAGAGAGAGTGTGTGAGTGTGTGTGTGTGAAGAGTGTGTGTGTGATGCAGGAGGGAATCTGTGGCCAGGGAGGAGGGCGGAAACACAAGTCCTACCGTCCCACAGTTCCTGCATCCTACTTTCCCTGCCTCCTTCCCTGGACTCACCCACCCTCTTCACCTTAGCACAGCCCCACATGGCTCTTGACACTACACACTCCTTCCTGGGGCAGCCATCGCCACCAGAGAGGCCTGGAACAGAAGCCAAGATCTCTTCTTGACCAGCCAAGTTAGAACTGAGTGTACTTCTGTAGAGAAACCACGTAACCCATGGAGGTAAAGGCAGAATCCACTAGTCATTCCATATGGAATTCAGACGTAATATGTGTTAAACTGGGTTTCATGGAGGAGTGACCAGCATTGCTAGCCCAGGGAATGGATGTGAAAGCTTGGGTTTGAGTCCCGGCTCCTTGGGTAGGACACCTAATCTCTCTGTGCTCAATTTCCTCACTTGCAATATGGGGATAAAAATTAAATCTACTTCATAGGATTGTGATGAGGTTAAAAGAGGTCATTTATGGATAGTACTTCACCTGCAATGTGCTAGGCACACTATATGTGCTCACTTTGTGTTGGGTATTATTATTATTACTTTATGGAGCTGATATCTAAAAGAAGTTCCTAAAGACAAGTGATTACATGTTTCCAGGTTCATCTCTCTGCCACATACATTATGCTTCATTCATATAAAACTAATTATGATTCCCTCATTTATGCAAACACGGGTGTCTATTATATGCCAGGTGATGTTCTAGGCCCTGGGGGTACGCCTGTGAGTGGAGCAGACATAGTCCTCGTTCACAAGTTCACATTCACCACAACATGGGCTCTTCCGGCCTCGATGCCTGTGCGGCGTGCCCTGAAAGGCTTGTCCACCTCTCCTGCATCTGGGAAACTCCCACTTGGGAAAAGCATATCATCTTCGAACACTTCTCTAACTTCTGTCACACAGGACCAGAAATCAAATCATTTCTTATAAAACACTGTGCATGTTGCTTATGAAGTCATTATAATGGGTTGTCATTAAAAATTTCAGCACTGATTATCTCCGTTAGCCTGTGAACCCACTGATGAGAACAGAGTGCATGTTATTCATCTTTGTAACCTGGGCAATGGCTGGGCCCACAGCTGGTACTCAAATGTTGTTAACTGACACCATCTATTATAATTTATAGGCTTATTTGTTTATGTCCCTTTTTGTGCTTCTCAGGGTCAAAAGACCATATCTTACTCATCTCTGTAGCCCCTCGCCCAGCAACAAGGGCACTTAGTAAATATTTGTGAAAATTAAGGAATACATTAACAAATGCATCTGTCTTTCATCTAGAAAAACTTAAAATCAGAGCGACTGGAGTAGATAAGTCAGAATCAGAGAAAAGACTGTCAAGAATATTTTCCAAGAAGTTTAGCTTCACTTTCAAGTATGTACAGTTAATTTGGACCAAACTGATAATCTGTTTCTAAGCCCATTAATTAATTGTCATTAATGAGTAAACGGGATTCATCTGGGATAGTGGGTCCAATTGCACATAAACGCTTGATTTTCAAAGGTCTGTGTTTACAAACATCAATGATTTCTCCTGATCAGGCTAAACAAGCGGGTCCCAGGCAGGTTCCCAAAGCGCAGGTGCGGGAACCACCAGGGAGCTGCGTGCGCCAGGGCTGCCCCTGCGGTGTCTGTACTCTGGCAGCACCACCTACAGTGGACTCGCTTATCTGTGTTTTTAAAAAAAGATGGGCAGACAGAGCTGAGAGCCACTAGGTTAAACATCTTTCTGCCACAAATTTGTTTGTCAAAGTCAGGTCAAAGTGCATTTCAGCTCTAAATGAATGGACGTTAACTGAGTTTATAGAGACGAAGTGAGTAGAGATATGGAGGTTCTTTTCATGACTTTTATGACCCTGCTTAACACAGGCCAGGGAAAGAAGAAATGGAGACAGAGGCAGCCACTTGGTCACTAATATTTAGCAAGGGCCTATTCCGTGGTCTGGCGCTGCTTGGAATGCCAGAGATAAAGTGACGTATAAGAGTGGAGGCAGGAGAAATAATTCCCCAAACCAGTATGTAAATGAGATGAGTTTAGGTACAGAGAAGGGCACTGAAGAAGAGATGGGTGGGGTGGTGATAAGGGAGATGCACTGGCCAGAGCAGGGAGGGAAGGATTCACTGAGAAGGTGATCTGAATGATGCACTGACATCTGGATGAGGGATGACACGAGGGCAGCTCACAGGGGATCTGGGGAAATGATATTCCAAGCAGAAGAAGCATCTAGTGTAACAGCCCTGAGACAGAGAACAAGCTTAGTGTGTCTGAGGGAGAAGAAGAGGGCTTCTGGGGCTGGAGAGCTTTAAATGTAGAGCACAGCAGAGGCATGACGAGGTCAGGAAGGAAGCCAGGGGCTAGCTCAGATCTGGCCTCTGTTGACCGCAGGGAGTCTTGATTTTATTCTGGTTGCAATAGGAAGCCATTGGAGGATTTGAAACAGAGGAGTGGTGCTTAAGGTTATTCTGGCTACTGTGAGTGGGCGGGGCTGAACGGGACCGATGCACGGCGTGGACTAGGGCTGATGTGGTGGAGCTGGCAAGAAGTGCAGTAGATTCCCAGGCAGAGTGGGCAGGGTCTTGCTGATGGACTGTGTGGGGTAAGCGGAACTGTGGCAGAGGGGTGACCTTGACCCCACTGTCCTTACCGAAGACCTTGAGGTGGATGGACGCATCCTGCTCGCCGGCCTTGTTCTCGGCGATGCAGACGTACTCGGCCTCGTCGTTCTTGTCCACCTTCCTGATGGTCAGCTCAGAGCTGTCGTCGCTGAAGAGGTACTTCTCATCCTCCTCATTCTCTATCTGCTCCCCGTCCCTGCAGGGCACAGAAATGTAAAGGACCGTGATTTTGACTACAGAGCTAAGAGGTTAATTTTTAATTAGTTTCCATAAAACGCGGACCGAGCTCATGGGAAAGACTGAATCTTCGCAGAAAGTTAAGACGCCAAATTGTACTTCCTCGTGATTCCTCTACCCAAACCTCCGATTCCGCCCAAGGGCTGCAAAGTGCGCCCCCCAAAATTCCAAAGAGAGCCTCTGGTTCTGCCCCACAAACTGAAAATGAAGGAATCCAATGCACACGCAAGGCAAGAGGACCTGACAGAAAAGAATCCATTCTGCACCCAGAGCTGATGCTCCCCAGCCGCCCACCCCTGTTCCCTTGAAACGCCAACACAGGACAGGGCCTGCAAGGTCTCCTCCTCCACTAGTCGGTGATAAAAAGCACGAGCCAGTTTCTTACTTTGTCCAGCTCATGGTGGGTTCTGGGAAGCCTTCGGCATCGCACACCAGGGTGACGGACTGGCCGAGGTTGGCGGTGGCATTCACTATGCTCTGTCTGGCCTGGACGGTGGGCGGCACTGAAGGAAAGAAGGACTGTCAGGGGTGGCAGGGAAAACTTGGAAGGACCCGCTGGCCTGGAGAAGAGGCACTTCCGGGAGACCCCAGGTCAGACAGTCAAGAGTCCTGGGCAGCTGCACAGTTACTGTAAGGGATCTAAACTCAGGTGTGCACTAAATAATTACTGTAAACTGGATCAATAATTCATCCACAAATGCACATTAGTACTTTTCAACAATACATAGTATTGTTATACATATAACATTATATAATATTGCTTTTCAATAATATAGATTTAGAAGCTATATTAGTATGTTTTGTTCATTTTACAATGGTATTCTATTTCCAGTAGCTATTTATCATTATATATTTTCTTCATCAATGCATACCAATCTTACAACTGCCATGATTGATGGAACTTGACTTTCAAAAGGGGGCTCTTGATGTTGGAAAAAGTTCAAAACTCCTGCTCCTAGTGATTAAATGGTTAATACCAATTTGAAATGCACCAGCTCACCAAAGAGTGACATTTCTCTGCGACTGTCACAAACAACCCTGTGCACAAACTATTTTTTACCAAAGGAATGAGAGGGGGAGAGTTTGGCAAAAAATATATATCAATATCCAAAGCAATTTAACCATGACTTACTTAATTTCTTAGTACTGACATTTCCTGTAAACATCTTGTAAATGTCAGATCGATTCCATGGGTGTGTTTATTTGACACTGAAAATTAAGATTAATAAGCCCATGGACTATGATTCTGACTGTTCTGAGGCCTGAATTGATTATAATATTTTCTTTGAAGACTGAACCAGGGGACTAACTTAACAATTACAGTAACCTCAAGGACAGTGAAGGATGAATAAGAATTTACCAGTAAGCATGGGGCAAGCTTCTAGTGTTATAAGATAATGAAGGACATTCCAGAACTGCACTAAAAGTCCCCACAGTTGAGGGAGACCCAAAGACAAGTGTGTTTAAAAACAAACAAACTAACTAACTAACAAGACAAGGCAGAGGTTGGGGGGGGGCTGTGGGTAAGGGTGGACTCAGTTGCCGTGGATGAGCCAAGGTTGTAGCGGTGGAGAAAGCAGAACAGATCTCCTCACCATTCACAATGACCTGAATGTCCTTGAAGTTGATCTCCCCGCGTGCCAGGATCCTGCCTTCACAGCGGTAAGTGCCCTCATCTGTTTTCTTGATACCCCGGATCTGGAGGTAGTTGTTGGCCAGGACTATGAATCGGACTAGAAGAGACAAGGCGCAGGTTCATCCAAGGATCAGTCAGAGGACTGGTATCTGCAGGCAGGTGGCTGAGCCTTTCCTTTTGCCTGCCTTCAGGCTTATGGGGGGGCGGGGGCTGGGAGCGGGGAGAGGCTCTAAGCTGCAATAGGAAAATGTGGCCCTGGCTCCAACATAGAGCCAAGGGCAAAAGTCTATTGGAAATCTGTCTTTTTCCTTGGAGAGAAAGTCAAGTGCTTGAACATACAAGCTATAGACATGCAACCTTTGACCTGGAAACAACATGGGGTTCTGGGACACTGGAATCTGAGTTTGGGCTAGAATGCCTCAGAAGCTGGTTTCGTGGCCCAGGGGAAAGGACAGCTGCCAGGTCTCACCATCTTTTTTCAGGATGACATCTCGGCCTTTGTGTTTCCAGATGATGGTTGGGGGGAGGGAGCTGACCACATCACACACAATCACGGCATCTTCCCCCTCCCTGAACTCCTGTGGAGTTGGTGCGTTCTTGAACATGAGCTTCTCTGGAAAAGGAGCAAGAGGAGAGTGAGGGAAAACGGCTGGTTCTCCCACAAAGATCCCTTTTCACTGGCACCATACTGCTTGGATTCGAGTCCATATATACAGTGGTACCAAAGGGGGTCCCACCCATCACTTGGCCAAAGATGCAGACAGAGAAGCTGGCACAAGGAGGGGAATATATCATCCATGTTTGGCAATTAGTGTCTATTCAAAGTGCTAAATTTATCACATGTTGTGCAGAAAAGGGTCTACAGAAGGAAAGGATTGTCTTTACCAAGGGTCTTCGCCATGTGGGATGGAGCCAATGAAACACAGTGCACAGGTAAAATGAACTGGTAGAACATTTATTCTACAACTAATAGTAGGAGCCACCAGTCCTTCCTCTGTCTCCCACTCTGTCTGGCATCCCATCCCCAGCCTGTCTACAGCAGAAAGAATTTTGAAGAACAAGACAGAAGAAAAGCAGGCTTATGGCAATAAATACTGTGACAATCAATACTGTTCCATTGGCTGTCACCCATCATTACCCTGGCCAACAGGACAGATGCATGATAACAACGTAATGAGATGCCACCTCCAGACTGGTTTCAGTGGCAATGGGAACTACCCGCTCTGAGTGGCACAGAGTGTTCAGATAATAACCCCACACACCCCACCGAGCCTTTGTACTCCATTACCAGCAGGAAAAAGTGAAATAAGAGGGGATAAACTGAAGTGTACAACAGTCAGTCAACACTTGGGGAAGGGAGAGGGGAACCCATCCTAGTCCTCTGGGAATGGTGTAATTTCAATTTAGAGAATGGAGGCCAGTGGGAGGTACCTGTGACCAGCATGAACACAGTTGTGAGTTCGGAGTTGGCCGAGGATCATTTAAAAATATACTGGAGCTCTTAGCTTGCTGCAGAAAAGACTTAGGGAAAAGGAGGAAAGGGGCCCTGTCAAGCCCTCAGTGGGTCCTCTACTCCATCCCACTCTCTTTGCTACCCATGTGCCTTCCTAGACAAAGGAGAGGACAGGGAACACAGAAGGAGGAGGAGGAGAAGGATCTTACGGAAGATCTTCACATTGACCGTGGCCTCTGACTCGGTGCCATCCTCTGCAGTGACCACGCACTTGTAAATGCCGGCATCATCGATGTTGGCATTGTAGATGGTGAGGGTGGAAGAAGAGTCATCGTTCCGCACCACCGAGATCTGCTGCTGGTTCGGGGTGAGCTTTTCTCCATTGGGGGAGAACCAGGAGATGTCTTTATCTTTGGCATCTCCTGCCACTAAAGAGGAAGAGATTATTTTCAAACCACTGATGCTGAAAAGACAACGACCCCTCCAGGGTGACAGTGGGTACTCAGTAAGAGCTACTGAGCAAGAGTTCATCAGGCTTGATGACAAGGGGGGGGATGACCATTCATGTTGGAGGTTTCTGTGTTTAATTGTTATGTCCATAACAGTATATGGAAAGAACTCAACAAACACTGGTGCTGGTATTTCTCACAGTGGTCCCATCCCTAGTGAGAGAAGAGAAGAGATACTTATTGGGGACCCACTGTGTGCCAGGCACTAAGCTAGGTGCTTATAACCTCACAGAATGGGGGGCAAAGGGAGTCAGTATAGCTGGGATCTGAGCTCAAGGCTAGCTGGTCTGAGCCAACTCATCAGCTTATTTTCCAGGGCTTAGATTACGGTCTCTGAAGTGGAAGATGAGACTCTGGCTAGTTTTGGAGTGTAGACTCCAACCACTTTCATTCCAGCATCTGCCTGCACAAACTGGCATGACTGTCATTTCAGCGCTCCCGCCTCAGAGAGGCAAATGCATCTGCCTAAATGCTGCAAAGAAGGTAGCCAGCATCGCCTCTGCATCCTTTCCCCAGGCACCTTGGGATACGGCTGCTGAGCTGTCCAGACACTGAGCTGGAACAAGGGTTCTGGGACCCCCAGACATGGCTTTGCCCTGCCTCTCTGCACAGCACCCTTCCCCAGCCCACATCCCCCGCCCTGCAAAGATGCTTAATATGGAAATGAAGCAGCCTTCCTTTCAGGGCCCATCATGTTTTCAATAAATATGGCTATTTGCAAGATGTGCTATGGGCTCCACGGCTGCATGTTCAGATCATTTCAATTGCTGTAGTGAAGGCAAAGCTGGAAGGAACACATCCAGCGGCCACCAGCCGCCTCATCTGGTGCAAATCATGACAGCATTTCAAGGCCCCTCCCTGCCGAAAGCGGCTTGCTCAATGTCAGTTTACACCTAGCTCAGCTCTTTCCTGGTCCTTTCATGTTCCAAATCCCAGGCATCTCACATACAGAGACTCCAAAGCCTCATATGAAGCCTTTCCTCTGCAGGACATTTATGGATAATTAGCTGAGCTGTGGAAACAGGGGCATATTTTCTAAACAAAAGACAAGGACACCAGGTCTGACAAATTCTGATCTCTCGTTGGGGCAATGGGACAGAATATTGGAATCCACTAGAGAGCTGGGAAACCCAGGGCACCTGTCCTCACAGCAAAAAGAGGTACTGGTACTCAGTTTTCTTTCAGGCACTTTTTAGGCCTTCTTGGATTTTCCTGCTCTGGGGGATTCTAATAATCCATACACTGACCCACTGAAGCATTCTTTCTGCACCAGCCCTGCTCTCCAGTGTCATTCATGGGACTCTGGATGTACACAGCGCAGGGGGTCTGGGGGCTGTGCTGACTTTCCTAAGAAAATCCCTAGACCTCCTCCATCACGAAGCAGAAGTCCACACAGCATATTTCGCTGTCCTGGGGCAGCCTTGGTAAGGGAAGGAAGGGGGTCTGAGCACTCCCCTGGCTCTCTGGTCACCCTGAGAGCCTGCCACAGGGTGACCCGAGATTCCAGGCACACTGAGATCCGCCGGGCAGACACAGCCGCTGGCTCTGCTCTGAGGGGTGGGTTTCCTGAAATGCAGTGTGACACGGGCACTTGCCTTGGCATAGGAAGAATTTGGACTCTCCGACGCTGATTTCCCCTTGGCTGGGAACAATATCCACCTGCAGAGAAACTGAAAAAGACAATGTCCACTTTAAACACACGTTTGGATTTCTGAGACAGAAACCAGAGCTTTGATTCAAAAACAGTCTCCCCGCTCACATCAAGAAAGAGTGAAGACAGGAAGTTGTTTGGGTTTTGAGAACTTGTCACCAGAGTTCCTCATGCCGAGGCCAGGAGTGGACGGGGTCCAGGCCATTCCCTGTGGAATGGGAATATCCTCTATCAGACCGTGCAGGGTCCCCTGGAAGATCTGGGGGTGACCTCTTTGCTAAACGTTTCTGACCCCTTGAGAAGGCTTAAAGTCCTGCTCCAAACAGCAGCACGTCTGGGATGCACGGAAACAGCAGCCCAGCCAGTTCCATGTGGGTCATCAACCTGCAGCATCCCCACAGCTCTGTTAAGAGGGAAGCCTGCCGCTCCACAACCCTGCACAGGGCTTCCTGCCACCTCCCCACACCACGGAGCTTGACCACTACGGGGAAGGATTCAACGTGAAGATCCAAACTGATTCTGAAGCAGGGGAGGCCCAGCAAACACTCACCTTACCTCACAACTCTAGGGCCAATACACCTCTTTGCAGAAGAGGAGACAGCAATCAAACATCGTCACCCCGAGTAGTCAGTCAACTCTTCTGACATGCTGGAGTCTGTGCCCTGCGGCCCCCTGAATCTCTTGGCTACTGCACTGCAATATTGCAATATCTATATGCTCCACTCCACCCATAAGACAAAATACATTGCACCGGATCTCACAGATTCCTGTATTCATGGAGTTCCTCACTGATCTGCTTAGAGCAGATAACTGTTCCTCATGAAAATATACTCTTAGGGTAGGAAAAATGCTGTTATTCATTGGGATTCAACTTCCTTCTGCCTTTCCTCCTCTTAGGTGAAGTAAATCTGCAAGCTAAAGGCTAAGGGACATTTGGTTCAATGCGTGTAGCTTCTCAAAGCCGGTATGAAGGAGGGGCCTGGACAAAATAGACCGAGTAATAGAGACTCAGCTAGCCATTCCTTCTAACAGCCATTTTCTCTTCACAGTAGAACGGAGGGAATGTTCGTTGCCATGGTGATAGCCTTGCAGAGCTGCTGTGGGTCTCAGTCTGCACTCATTTGATGAAGAAGCAACCATGGTTGTGCTCAATGGAACAGAGGGATCAAAGGGCCTGCTTGGGCGGGGAAGGGGGAGCATGGGGGCAACTCAGCTATCAGGGGCGCAACCTTCCTAACTGTCCTACAGACAAAGCAGCCCACGGAAAAACCCAGCAGAGGCTGCAGAGAAAGGGATGGTTCGGTGGGGCAGGAACGGAACAGGGGAGGAGTGAGGGTCATGGTGAGGAATCGGGAACAGGCTGGGAGAGGATCCTGAGGGCTCCACTGTGAGAATACGAAGTGGGAGTCCAGAGACTTCCAAATGCTGGTTCAGAAGAAGTAGTATAGTAACTGCAGGGCAGCCTGTCTCTCCCTCGGTCAGTTTGCTGCTGATGACTCATTTGGGGCCGAGGATGGAATTCTTCCTGAGAGCAGTGAAATGTCTTCCCCTGCCTTTCCTGAATTTCACCCGTAGTGCACAGAGCTGCAATGGAATATAATGCCGGGGCCACGGCACCCGGGGGGGCAGAAGTGCCCGGCGGTGGCAGGTTTCTCCCATCACTCTCTTCTGGATGGAGTCAGGGCCACTGAGTTCTAACCTGAGGGAGCAGAAGGGGTCCCAACCATCACCATGTCCTGCCTCCTGATTTTCCAGATCAGAAAAGAGAGGTAAAGTGACTTCCCTAAGGTCACATCTAGTGAGGACCAGGGTGGCCCCAGAGCCCAGGCCACCTGGTTCCCAGGTAAGTGCTCTTTCCATTACGTAAGGCCGTCTCTGTGAGTAGGGGACAAAATGTTTCCACTCAGTTTAACAAATAATCCTGCCAACCTGAGGAACAACCTTCAGATGCACATCCCCTAAGAGAACAGAGCAAGCCCACAGTATTTGGGGGAGCACGGGGCCCTATAGCGAGGGCTACAGGCCAGTGTCATCCATCTTAAGGCCAACCAGGACCTTTGCGTCCCTGTCTGTGGCTCCCATTCCATGGAACAACCGGCCTATGAAGCCCAGAAGCTGCGCCGATGCCATCTGTCACCTAAGTAATGGTCCTTTCTGGAGTTTACCGGGGCATTCTTTAGAGAATTAGAGACATATTTTTGCCTGGAAAGTTCACTGGCCCATATGCTGTGTATTAGCAGCCAGCTTCAACATATGGATCCTGTGACTCTCACAGAGCCCTTACTGCTTTGAGAAGGATTTTCTTATCCCAAGTGAAAAAACAGACTTCATTTTTTTCAGCTCTTTTCAAACAGAACATGACTCTCAAGAGGGAGGAGAACACGGCAAGGCTGAAAAGTTTCCATACTCAAATGTGGCCTATCTTTGGACCAAGGAGAGAAGTGAGAAATAAGAATTACAAAGGAACTCCCGGCTTCACCAGATCCCATGAACACATTTATCATCACAGAGATTTTTTAAAGAAGAGATATCCATTTAGACGCCTGACCTTTTGCACACATGGAAAAGATAGTGATTTCTCCTTCTAGACGCCAGTCAAAGCCAGGTCAGAGGAACCCCAGACTCTCTGAAAAGTCAACGCTTGGACGTTTTCCACCGAAGCACAATGGCTGATTATTCTTCCCCAAATGCAAAACCTTGAATTATTAGGTTTAATAACGGTAAGTGGAAATCCTGCTCCAAACCCCAAACTCTTTCCCTTCACTTCTTGTGGCCTTTTCCTTTATTACTGTATTAGTCCTCTCACTGCTCCCAATAAAAATTCCTGCCTCGACTTTCACCTTTCTCCAGTTGCAAATATAACTGAAATTTCCTCACCAGGCCTACCTCAGACCCTTTAGAGCAACTATGAAAAACACTTCTCCCAGAAAAAGTATCTCATTTCTTGCTTTGCAGAAACATTCTCTGCAGAAACACAGTGTGTCATCTTAGATACATCCAAAGACACACGCTTATAAACACAGGTAGTTGGACCTGGCTGGGACCCAAGGGCAGGCTTTCAGTGTCCTTCCCTAAGGACTCATCCCCAAGGCCTCTGGCAGCCAGTTCACACTTTCTGGTTTACAAAGCACACTTTGTTACTTCACCTGAGGCTCACGACAATTCTGGGGTATAAAAAGGCTGATACTATAGTCCCCATTCTACAAAAGAGGGAATCAAAGCTCAGGGAAATGAAATAACTTGCCCAGGGCAACTCAGCTAATAAGTAGTAAAGTCAAGATTAAAAGTCATCTAATTTTAAGGCTCCAGCTCTTCCCCCTGCACTCCATAACTACCACTAATCTTTTCTTGGCCTCCTAATGGGCTTATTATTGTTATTACCTATTAGTTACCATTTGCTCTCTTTCTAAATTATGGGCTAGAAAGAGCAGAGTGTACAAACATCTTATTATCAAGTTGCTGCCATCATTTCTACTCTGGTTAATTATAACTGGCCTCTGTTCACAGATAACCATAGCATTATAATTCCCATTTTACAGATGGGGAAGTGAAGGCTCAGAGCCCTAAGTAATGGTAACAGTGGGGTCAAGATTCAAAGCCAGGTCAAATGCATCAAAGCCCCAGCCATTTCTCCCACACTGTTATATCCCTTGTGAACAGACAGAAAAAGCTTCCCCTGAGAATGGAATGAGTCCCTTCTCCATGTCTCATTGAAAAAGTAAAATAACCCCGTGAGAGATGTATATGTTTCAAAATGTGTTTTCTACTTAAATGTATTTTTTAAAAAGTAATGCCTTGTTCTGAAAGATATGCCAACTTGTTTAGCAAACAGCTTCAGGTTGAGGTAGAAATTTTGTGATTCCCAACTCCCTAGCAGAAGCAAGCTGTGAAGTCTCAGTTGCTGAGAAAAAGGAATTAAAATTTCAGTTCTAAAGGTGCTAAGGCACTTATCAGAAGAGGTGGGATCTTACCAAATCAAAGCAACAGAAAAAAATTCTTCTGATTTCAAAAAGGAACTCATAGATTTCATCTGAGTCAGGAACTTCTTGCAGCAGTTTAATTTTACTGTTCTTTTCAGATTCTTATGTGCTTGAGGAAGTAGGAGCTGAAAGCAGAAAGTGAGCCCAGGTCTCTCCCATGGCTAATTGACAGTACCTTCTTGTTAAATGGTTATAAAGACACTGGTTCCTGAGGAAGACAGACTGCAGAGATGCAGCAGACCCAGGGCCAAGGTAGGTGCACCTGCCGACCATGTTCTGGTCACCAATTTAAGAGATGTGTGAACGACAGAGGATTAATCGGATCAATGACTATGCATCAGATAAAGAGATTTTCCAAAACCTATTTAATAACGGCTAAGAAGTTTTGAAAAAGGCATCAAAGTCTAGTTCTACATTTATTTTGTCGGCTATTGTTCTAGAAATGAGCCTTAAATATCACTATACTTAACCACTTTAATGGAGACTTATTTTTTATTTTTCAAAGTATACTAAAGTGTCTTTCATTTGACGGTTCTGTGGGAAATCCAGATGCTGGAACCAGGAGCGTGATAACCGAGGCACCCCCGCTTGCCTAGACAGTCTGCCCTCATTGTTAGCAAAGTACTCGAGGGAAGATAAAGGGCAATTTCACTGATAAACCAAAGAAACGCAATGAATGTAAAACTGAGACTCAAATGGCAGTCCTGTAGAGTGGGGAAGGCCATGGACTCTGGGCCAACCCTCAGCTCTACCACTTCCTAGCCAAGTGTAATCTTGGCCAAGTTATGCCTTTTTCCTAATCTGTAAAACGGGGAAAAACAGAACCCTTATCATAGGGCTGTTGGAAAGATTAAATGAATTAATACATGTAGAATAGTCTCTGGCACATAATACACATTTTATACTTGTGTATTATTATTATTAATAAGCCTCTATCAACAACCCTTCCCAAGGAAATTATTTTGGTTACGATTTTTGAGAGAAGCTATGTTTCCCTTTATGGTTTTAAATAAAGTAAACTTCCTGAATGATCCATGTGTTGGTCAGGTGGACCGATTCCACTCTCTACATTACTTGAAGATATTTAACTTGCCTGTCAGAATTTTATTGGTATAAAAGATGACTGAATTCAAAGCCAAAAAAACAATAACGTAGGCACTCTACCCAAGTCACTTCACCTCAATTCTCTCATCTGTAAAATGGGGATGATAATAAAACTGAGGTCCTGTGGTTGGACTGTCTCATGGTTAAGAAGTCAGGATCTAGAGTCAGAGAGGCCTGGATCCAAATTCCAGCTCAGATACGTAGTAACTCTGAGTTCTCAGGAGAGTTTCAGGACCTGTGATTCCACGTTTGTAAATGGACATAATCAATCTCGCAGAGCTGTTGAGATGATTTAGAGAAGTAACGTATGTAAAGTTCCCAACACAAGGTCAGGCTGTGCTGGTTGTCTTTTAAGTGATAGCACATACATGATAGTACTTTAAACTCACACACACACACACAAATACACACACACCCCCTAAACAAACAAAATCCCCAATAATGCTTGTAATGAGAATGAGATAGCAGGAACCTCTTGCAGACTACTGGATTCAACTGTCCAAAATCTATTAAGGGGTGTGTGTGTGTGTGTTTATCTACATGTATGTATGGGAACATCCACTGAAAGCATAGATAAAAGTGTGTGTGTTTGTGTGTGTGTGTGTATGAATAGAATAATTCAACTTGTCAGATTGCTACTGTTGCAAGAAGCAGCTGGACATAGGTAACTTTTCTCATTTTGGGAGAGAAAAATGAATAAACAATTAAGGATGACAAAGGAGTCTCACCCATTCTTGACATGTGAGTCTCACAATTCTGGCTTGAGCTACTGTTGACAGCAGCTGGGTAGGAGAAAATGAGGTGGACTGTTTTACTTTCAAATATTAACCCAAAAGTTATATGTCACTTTAAAGGAACTATAACATATATGCTTAGAGATTTTGGCTTCTGGTTCTGTATAATGGCATCATAATAGCAGACCATATTCTGATTGCCACTGGAAGCATCCTTCTTGTTTAAAGCTGGTTCATAGCAGCAACCAAAATCATCTAAGAGTCATACTCAGGGCTGCCAGTCTCTTGGTCAGCCTAGTTAGGGCCCCATCTATGTAAATGCTGGGAATCCTATGTAATTCCCATTTAAACCTAAACACCCAGAAATAATCTAGCTAGGGTTTCTAAGCCAACTGAGATAAGTTATGACCAAACCCTTGGGAAACCCTCTGTGTGTAGTCCTCACAGGACCCTGGGCCCCTGGCTTCTCCCAGTATATCAGCCAGCCTAGAGAGTGAAGGTAGCCCTCAAGAAAGCTGTGGTCTTCCCTGGTTGACAACACTAGCACCAGCAGACTTGCGAGAGCAGAACTCAAGACTGGAGAAGGAAGGGAAGCTGGCTCTTGGTGGTGGTGGTGGGTACATGGTTTATGCCTTTTGAATGGAGAAACCAGAGCTTCTGTATGAAGACAAATCATACAGAGAAGCTGTAGATAAGATACAAACTCTTCTAAACCAAACTCACTTAGTTCATATACCAAGCAGGTTTCCAAAGCCTATCATTTTAATAAAGCCATCAAAACTGGACAATGTTTCATTACAAAACTGATGCAATG